>NC_136468.1:146316821-146539321 GCF_902686455.1 Sciurus vulgaris | reverse complement strand
CTGACCATGTGGAGGGCTGACTTTCCTATCATATTGACTTATAGTGTAAGGATTTCTTTATCACCTATAGACAGAAACACTCCAGAAACTGTGTGATATATGAGGTGTATTATGAAAGTAGAAGTAGAGAGTAGGCATGAAACCTAAAAAATGAAATAATATAGTCTGAATGTTTACCAAAAAACATGCATGAAGAAAATGGGGGAAAGGGGGGCTGGGGCTGGGGCTCAGTGGTACAGCGCTTGCCTGGCATGTGTGAGGCACTGGGTTCAATTCTTAGCCCCACATACAAATAAATAAAATAAAGGTCCATCACAACTAAAAAAAATTTGTTTTAAATGGGGGAAAAAAGAAAGCAATGAGGGAAGAACATTCCAGGTGTTGGGGACAGTAAGCACAAGGTTCCAAAGCACAAGAGCTTGGTGGGCTTGAGAAACAGAGCTGGTGGCCTGGATTGGACTGCAGTGGGCAAGCAGGTATGGAGGGAGACCAAGTTGGTCAGTGGGTGCCAGGCCGTGTGGACCATTGGGAGACGTTTGGATTTTATACAAAGGACAGTGGGGAGCCATTGAAGGCGTTTCTGCTGTGGAGAGGGGGGCAGAATCTGATTGGTGCTTTAAGATTGCTCCAACAGCCAGGTGGAGAATGGGTTCATCAAGGGCTGCGGGTGACCAGGGCAGAGAAGGCTTGCAGAGGATGGTTCTGGGTGGAGCAGGGACGGCTGGCAAGCAGTAGAGCCTGCTGTCAAGGACTTTCTGGAATGACGGGGATGCTCTATGTCTGATCCACCTGTTGCGGTGGCCACTGTCCCTGGGTGGCAGCCAATCACTTGAAATGTAGCTAGTGCAACTGAGAAACTGAATTTTTAAATGTTAATTTGCGTTTAAATAGCCAGATGGAGCAGGTGACAGCCCTATGGGACAGCACAGGCTAGAGGGACGTGGACAGAGGTTAGGACAGAGGATAGTTTGGGGACACGTGTGGAGCAGCATGCTGGATCAGTGTCCCCTGGGTCTAACGGCTTCCTGGTGGGGCTCAGACCCACCACCGCTTCTCCAGGGCTACAGGGACTTTGGTTGAAGGACACTAAGCACAGTCCTGGCCCAGTCCTTGTCACAGCCATGGCTTCCATTCACACGCTCATGACTCCCATGCATTGGTACCTCGGCTGGGGTCAGTCCTGTGAGGCAGGTTTTATTAAGACATCTGTATTCCAGGTGGGGAAACTGGTGCCCACGGGTGACCTAAGTCAAGGTCACATAGAAGTGAGAGGCAGCTAGGATTTGAACTCCTGTCTCCTCTGTAGTGCCCATGACCTTCAGCACTGTGCTGCAGTGGAGCTGGCTGAGGGCCTTCAGGGTCTGCAGGTGAAGGGGGAGCCAGAAGAGAGGGTGACTAGGGGGACGTGGCCTGGCTGTGCTCCGTGGAGAGGCCACTTGTCCTGAGAGGACTTTGGCCGGGAAGGAGCGGAGGGCAGACCGGCACCATCAGGGCACCCCTACCTGTGGGGTAGGTAGGGCGATTCCTGGGCCTCCACATCCTTGTTCAGTGGAAGGACATCACAGAACCTTTCTGCAGAAAGTTGCTCATGAGTCTTTAACTTCTCACTGTGGAAATTTTGAAAAAATACTAAGGCATTAGGACCAAGGAAGATGCATAACTTTGGTCAGCTCCTGGACTAGGAAAAATATAAAGGACATTATTGACGAAATGGGCAAACTCTAACAAGGCCTGTGGATTGGATCAGAGTACAGGGCCAGCGTGGCTTCCTGGGTTTGACATCACAGGTAAGAGAAGCCTCTATTCTTAGGAAATCACTTCTCAGCTCTTGAGGGGTAAAGGCTAGAATATCTGCAATTACCTCTCACTGGTTCAGAGACAAAAGTTTATACATAGATAGAGCAAGTGGAGTAAAATGTAAACACTGTGAATCTGAGTAGGGAGCGCTTTACAACTCTTTGTTGCAATTTTTTTGTAAATGGAAACTATCGGCATAAAAAGTTACCCCCAAACTTTAAAAAAGCCTAAGAATCCAGCCATGCAGAAGGCCAGTTTCTGTGTTCTGATTCCACTGGGGTCAGGGAGTGTGGACGCCAGGATTGTTCCCTACTCCAGGTGGATCCGACATACAGCTTGAATGACAGAGGGTGCTGCTTGCTGGTACTTCCATCAGCCCCCTGCCTCCCGGCATCTGCAAGCACAGGCAGCGGAAGCCAGCCAGTCACCGCAGAACCAAGGAGACTGGAGGCTGAAGTCCGCGCAGGCTCTGGGCCTCGAGGCCCCCCCCCGGCCCCCATGGGTCTGAATCTCAGGGGTGGGGGCTCCAGAGTTTAAGCTTTCACCCTGAGCGTCGGGCAGGGGAAGTGCACAGAGCGCCTCCCAGTTTTTCCAGCAGTCAGCCCAGCTCTGAGCACTGCCTGGGTTTGTTCTCATGTAATCTACTGCCCCATTCTATGGAAGAGGAAACTGAGACCTAGAGGTCACCCCCACCCCACTAATGGAAGCCTAGACAGGGGGCTGCAGGCAGACAGAAATGTGTGCCTGCCTGATGACACCCTCTGGTTTCAGGGCAGGAAGACTACGACCGGCTGCGGCCCCTGTCCTACCAGAACACCCACCTTGTGCTCATCTGCTATGATGTCATGAACCCCACCAGCTATGACAATGTCCTCATCAAGGTGAGGCCCCAGCCTGCCTTTGGGGTTAGGGCCATGGAATCAGGACAGCTCCAGCCCTGATGCTCTGCCTCATCCTTCCACAGTGGTTCCCTGAGGTCACACATTTCTGCCGAGGGACCCCCATGGTGCTCATCGGCTGCAAGACAGACCTGAGGAAGGACAAGGAGCAGCTGCGGAAGCTCCGGGCGGCCCAGCTGGAGCCCATCACCTACACACAGGTGGGCCAGGGGCCAAGGTCCCTGCACACGACCATGGCAGAAAGCCCTCCAGACTTTTGTCCTCTGTAACTGGGGTGCCTTAGTGGACTTGCTGGGAGCTGAAGCAAGCAGGAGTCTAAGAAAAAATTTTAAAACTATTTTTAGTTGTGGATGAACACAATACCTTTATTTATTTTTATGTGGTGCTGAGGATGGAACCCAGAGAGTCACACATGCTAGACAAGTGCTGTACCACTGAGCCACAACCCCAGCCCTCTAAGAATAGTGTTAAACGCTTGATAGCTCATAGATCTGAAACACGCTGCATTACGTGTGCCATTTAATTCTTACGTCTCTGAGGCAGGTTCTGATAACCTCCCTCAGGTCACAGGGTAGAAACTGAGGCCCAAGGAGATTAAACAACCTGCCCAGGGTCATGTAGCAACCTGAAGTGAAGTCAGGATACCGTCCCAATCACTGAGGACCGAGAGTCTGCTCTCTCGACCTCCATCCTGTCCTGTCTACCCAGGGCGACCAGGAGTGCAGTCCTTCCTAGAAACTGGGTGTCCTCTACAGCCTCTGAGAGTCAGGGGCAAATCCAAACCTTGCAGTTTTGGGGGTGAGACATGTGAAAATAATTAGAATAAAAGGAACACAAAATAAAATTTAATAAAGAAACTTTAATAAAAGAAATAAGCTTAATAATGACTAATTAATTTTTAAAAGTTTTTTGTTTGTTCCTTTGGTTTTAACTCACAAGCTTAGTGGTTTAATTGTGTTTTCACAGTAGAGAAGGGAGAGAGGTGCCTAGGAGGAGGGACTCTCTGTCTTGGGGCCACCCAGCCTTCCTCATGGGCCGGGGAGACACCCCCAGCCCCACCTCAGAATCCAGCCCGCTCTCTGCCTGAAGCTGGAGAGGCTGGGGTGAGGCAGCACCGGGCTTCTCCCAGGAGCAGCAGCCAGCCAGGTTCCCACACGGGCCCCAAGTTCCATCCACACACGCTGGTGGGACTTGGCCCTGGGGTGAAAGAACAGGGGTCCAGCCAAGGCCCCCACCTCTGAAGAGGGCCCCGAGCCAGCCCCAGCCCCCGAATCTCTACAAGGTGTCAGGTGGCCCCAGGGCCCCCACTCTGGGCTCCTCATCTAATGGTGCCTCTCCCACTCAGGGGCTGAGCGCCTGTGAGCAGATCCGAGCCGCGCGCTACCTGGAGTGCTCCGCCAAGTTCCGGGAGAACGTGGAAGACGTCTTTAGAGAAGCCGCCAAGGTGGCCCTCAGTGCTCTGAAGAAAGCCCAGCGCCAGAAGCAGCGCCGGCTCTGCCTGCTGCTGTGACCAGGGCAGTGGCCCTCAAGATAGGACTAGCAGGGCCGGGGACCCAGGCCTAAGAGACTCCTAGGACTCTGCCCTGTCCCCAGCCCCGCAGCATGTGGGACCTCAGGCTGCACTCTCAGAACATTCTGGAACTCTCTCCTTTCCTGTGAACTCACCTTCAGGCTTACATGGAGTGTAGTGGTGAATGAGGGAGCCAGTTACACGTCCCTCTACCCTGGAACCAGCTTTTGTTCCAGGTTTTGAACCAGGAAGGCCCTGTCACGGTCTCCCCCATATGCGTCCTCTTTGCACACCCAATTCATGCTTTACTTAGGACTTCATGCGGGTAAGCGTGGATCTGGCACCACGCCATATGGGTGCCCCAAGCCCGCTGCACCCATGTCACCCGCCTTCCTGGCCTCCCAAGATAGGCATGGCTGCATCCTCCACCTCTTCCTTCTTCCCCCAGGACTCTGGGGCCATCACAGGGCCAGGGCTATCAAGAGAGCACAGACCACAGCCCTGGAAGTGAGACTGGCACTAGACCCTCCCTCCTCCTCTTCTGTCCCACACAGCGGAACTCAGCCTTTAGATTGGGCACCATCACATGTGCCCAGGGGGAGAAGAAACAGTCTCCAAAAAGGCCAGATGCCCTGGGCCACCCCCTGACCCCTGCTCCAGGTCTTACCTCTGGGCCACACTTGCACCCCATTAGGGGCTTGGCGTGCAAGGTGCCCGGGAGACCTCCGTTCTTCCTGGCACTGTTTCCCATCTGCAGGAGGCCAGGGTCGGGCCATTTAAATAGACTTCCCACATGCCTCTCACAGCCTCTGCTTGTGTCAGGGTGTGGAGCTCAGAACTGCCCATCCTGGTCCCCTTCGAGAACTGACATGATCAAACCCCCTGCCCACACAGGCCCACAGACTGCCTGTGTCCCTGCCAGCCAGCTGCCTAAGTCCTGAACCTTCCAGAAGGTCTGGGTTTGGGGGTCCAGCACTTTGCAAACAAGTTCTGCAGTGGCTCTAATGCGTGAGACAGAGCTGCGTGCTTTTGAGTGGACCTGAATCAGTGTTCCTGAGGTGGTACCAGGATTTTGGCCGGCATCTGCTCTCCCCAGTACTGCCTGCCTCAATCCCTTCCAAGGAAGTCTGGGTGCCAGTGAAGGAGACTTCTGAAAACCACCCCAATAGGTACCCAAGGCCCTGCTGCCCCTGGGGAGTCACCCAAGGACCTCTCGCTCTCATAGAATCCAAGGCCTTATGGACACATGATGGTTTAGGGTGGAGGTCAGCAAACTATGGCCTACAGGCCATATCTGGTGACTATCTATTTTTATAAATAAAGTTTTATTGGCACAGCCATACCCACTTGTGTACACGCTGGCTCCTTCTGCTCTCCAACTTCCAACTAGTCACTACAGAGGCCATGTAAGACATTTACCATCTGGCCTCTGATAGAGAAAGTCTGCTGACTCCCAACAGGTCAAACCTGGGTGCCTACGAAGGGCTGAGTAGGGTGGGGACAAAGGGAATGGCAGCACTGGCCACTCGGAGAGCTGGTGCCTGATCTTACCCTGGGGATACGGTCAGATCTTTTTGTGTGGTGGGAGCGGGATTGATCTCAGGGGCTTTCTACCTCTGAGCTATACCCCCAGCCCTTTTTTAAGGCACTTTCTTGCTCCAGTTACCCAGGCTGGCCTTGAACTTGTGATCCTCCTGCCTCAATCTCCTGAGTGGCTGGGATAACAGGTGAGCACTACTGAGCCCAGCTCTTTCCATTTTTTAGAAGAAGTTGAAGTCTGAATTTTAATATGAAATCTCACTGTGGGGGAGGGCATAATTTTTTAAATGTAAATAGTTAAAATAATTCAAAACCCCTTTGCACAGGGCACAGTGGCAGACACCTGTAATCCCAGCTACTTGGGAGGCTGAGGCAGGAGTATCATAAGTTTGAGGCCATCCTGGGCACCTTAGCCAGACTGTGACACAAAAATGAAAAAAAGGGCTGGGAATGTGGTGTGGAGGTAGAGTGCTGCCCTGCCCATGTGAGGCCCTGGGTTCAACCCTGACACACACAGACACAGACCTCTGAAAGCCAGACCAAGTCTGCGGGTCCCAGCTGTGAGGTCTGGTCTGGGTGGGTGTTTAGGGAAATAGTCGGCTGAGGCCTGTGCAGAGGGGCAAGGGGCAGGATGTTTGACTGAGGCTCCTCCACCCTCCCTACTACAGGCTGGCCTCTGGTAGTAAGCCTACTGTCCCCTCCTGCCCACACATTACAGAACCTCTAAGGTGGAGGGAGGTGGGGAAGGGGCAGTCTCCAAGATGGCTTAAGTCCCAGCAAGCACTGAGCAGGTGGTTCCTACTCCGAGTACTTGGGGCACGTTCTGGAAGGTGGGCCAAAGGGAGGGATGGTGGAAGGGATGGGTACTTCCAGTATCAACCACCTGGGCACCCAACAACCCAGAGGCTGGGGCGCCCTCTGCTGGCCAACTCCTTAAACCCTCCCACCTTAGGGCCAGCCTCCCAGTGACTCCAAGCAGGTCCCAGGGAGGCAAGGCCACTTTCCCAAGGGCCAGCAGGTAGGTGACTCAGGAAGCACAAAGAACATGAGGCAAACACAGGCAGTGGTTCTCTGAGAACTTAAATAATCCCCCACCACTGAGGTCAGGGGCTGTGGAGGGGGCTTACAGCAGGGGCAGCCGGGGCCCAGGGGAGGGGTCTCCACAGGATGCTGGAAGGTTCCATTCCACCCTGCACCCGGGTGCGGTAAGCAGCAAGTCAGCCTGAGTCCGACCCCTGCGAGGCACATCCAAACCCCTTCGTGAGGCATTCAAATGACGGGAGTGGGGACAAAGGGGCTCCCTGAGGACTTGGGCCCCTCCCCTTGTTAGAGCAGCGGGGAAGGCCTCAGATTCCAGGGAAGCTGGAAGGACCTGGTATTAAATATGTCATAAATAGGGAGGCTAACACTGTGCGGACAGGTGGGCTTCACATTCCTCACGTCCTGCTGGGAGTGGGAGGTCTCGGCCCTACTCCCAGCAATGCCCCTGGCCCCTGAGTTGCTACTGCCCTTGGCCACCAGTGACCAGCACCCAGGGTGCCAACAGGAATCCCCAGCTGTCTCAACGTCCGGGACCCCAGGGGACAAAGGTCGAGGGGCTCACAGCCCCTTCATCTCATTTCTGCTCTTCTGGAATTTGGCACACACAACCGTGCATGCAGTCAAGTCCAAGGCTCATGGCTTCTTCGTCTTGTTTCTGTTTTTCTGGAGTTTGGCGTGCACGACCTTGAGTGTGGTCAGGAAATTGCCAAGGAAGAGGACGAGGAAGGTGAGCGCCAGCACGAACACCTGCGGGCCCAGCGGAATGCAGCGCCCAGCAGCACATGGAGGACCAGGTAGCAGAGAGGAGAGAGAAGCTGGGTCAAGTCCCCTGCTGACATGCAGGTCCCCACCGCGGGCCCGGGGCCCCAGCAAAGCTGCAAGGGTTGCCAAGGACAGAGGTAGGCAAGCTGGGTAAAGGCAGTGAGTCCCCAGGGTCGGGCTGGCCCTGGAGGAGCATTTGATGAGGTGGGCCTCCTTGGTCCCTAGATCCCTGAGGGGCTCCGTGGGCCCCTGGAATCCCTCCCACTATCTCCCAGACCCAGGTAGCAAAGAGTTCTGGGCAGTAGGGCCCCAAGGCCCTACTAAGAAAGAGGTGGCTGAGGACAGAAATATCCCTAGGCCAGCTCAGCACCCACAAGGCCACACGCCATACCTGCCATTCTCTGCATTCTTCATGGCTGGAGAGCTCAAACAGCGTGACAGCATTGTAGAGCTGCCAGAACTGCAGACAGGAAGACAGGCACTGCTCACCCACTGACACGCCGGGAAACGGACCAGTTCCCAGCGTTCAGCACCAACTACACAGACAGACACCTTCCCCTAGCTAACACGCACCCTAGGCAGGATAGGTCTGAGGGCCAGTTCCAGCTCCTGTTCTTAGAGACCCTGAACTCAGAGGGCATGGGGACAAAGGGGGACCCTGAGGCTTCTTGCTCCTGCAGGAAGACCGATCTGACCTTGGCCATTGGCCAACAGCAGCAGGCAAGGCCTCAGATTCTGGGGAGGTTGGGATTCAATATGTCATCAACAGGGTGGGCTCAGGCTGTGCGGAGAGAAGTGGGCTTCACGTTTCAGCTGCCTGGAGACAACTGGTGAAGGAGGGGTCAGCACAGACAGGGGTACCCAAAAACAGCAGGGGGAACTCACGTGGCCACAGAAGAGGAAAGGTAGGAGGAAGGTGAGGCCCCGCCACATCCAGGACTGGAACCCTTCTGTAGAAAGCAGCAAGGAGACAAGGCCCGTTGAAGGGACTCAGGGTGCCCCCTGTCCTACCACGTACCCTAAGATTAGCCAGGAACACATACCAGGCAGGTGGCATTCACCTGCAGTCGGGGGGTGAGCAGTCCTCTGTGGCAACAGCCCAGAGACCTGCAGAGCTCTGCCACCACACCCCCACTCTCTCGAGTGACGTGAGACAGGCCTGACAATACTCACCCAGCCCCAAGCACAGCGTTTCCATTAATTTCCTTCATTGGTGCAGGAGTTGGCATTTTTTTTAAAAAAAAAAAAACCTTAGATGGATACAAACTTTGGATACAATTTCTTTTTCTTTTCTTTTTTTTTTTTTTTTTTTTTTTTTTTTTTTTTTTGCGGTGCTGGGGATTGAACCCAGGGCCTTGCACTCTACTGACTGAGCTATCTCCCCAGCCCTGTTTGTTTATTTTTATGTGGGGCTGAGGATCCAACCCAGTGCCTCACACGTGCTAGGCCAGCGCTCTGCCACTGAGCCATACTCACAGCCCAGGGTTTGCATTTTGAACTGGGCATTTGCATATATCATTTCAGTCACATCAAAGTATGGCTTTTTTTTTTTTTTTTTTTTTTTTTGTTACCAGGGTTTGAACCTGGGAGCACTTAACCACTGAGCCATATCCTCAGCCCTTTTTTTTATATTTTAGTAGAGACAGGGTCTTGCTGAATTGCTTAGGGCCTTGTTAAGTAGCTGAGGCTGGTTCTGAAGTTAAGATCGCTCCTGCCTCAGCCTCCCGAGTCAGTAAGATTATAGGCAAGCACCAAAGTGCCGGGCAACTAGGGCCTATTTTGTAGATTACTTGGGTAGAAATGACCTCCTTCAGTGATAGCAGAGCTTTTTTAGAAATCACTTCCCCTGAAAGTTTAAAAGGAGTCTCTAAACTCTTTTGATTGGGCACCCCATGGATGAAAAGGATTAAGCACACATTTCCAATGGACATGTGTTTATACATTTTTAAAAGTTTTTGGTGTCAAGAATTGAACCCAGGGCTTTGCACATCTAAGCGAACACTCTAGCACTGAACTATCCCCCCAATCCCTGTTTACACACATTTATATGTATATGTGTAATACACGAATTATATGCAAATCAATACTAGGTTAACAGTGTGTGTGTGTGTATGTATTTTTTAAAGACTTTTTTAAAATACACTTTTTCAGATGTTGACAGACCTGTATTCTATTTATTTGTATGTGGTGCTGAGGATGGAACCCAGGGCCTCACGTGTGCAAAGCCAGCGCTCCCCCACTGAGCTCCAGCCCAGCCCTGTGCGTGTGTATTTTCGAGATGGGATCTTGCTATGTTGCCTAGGTTGTCCTCAAACTCCTGGGCTCAAGCCGTCTACTACTTTAGGCTCCCAAGCAGCGGGGACCACGTGCATGCACGCCATGCCCGCCTAACATTTTGTATATTGTAAAATGCAGACAGAGAGTAGATACTCAAAAAGAATAAAGTCGAGGCCCAGCACTGAGGGCCTGGCACTGAGCCAGCCTCGCACTGGGCAACTGAAACAGAATCCACGATGAATTATAAAAGGCAACTCAGATAAAGAATGGCGGCCCTGGCTCTGCTGGGTGGAAGGTCTCATGTCCTTGGAAGGACGTCCCCCAGCATGGGGACCTGGGCAGACTCAGGGCTTGCTCCCCGCTGCCTGGCTACTCACCCACCGTGAGGTCCAGGTGATTCCTCTCACCCAGGGCTCGCAAGCGGTAGAGGCAGCCCCTCTGGTAATAATACTGTAGGAACTGGACGCAGCCTGCAGGGGGAGCACAGCACCGGGCTCAGGGCTGACAAACCCCAGGACAGGACTTCACCTCTCCCCCACAGCCCCAAGGCTCTCAAGTTCAGCAGACCTTACCAAACCACAGGCTGGTGGGACGTTGCCAGCCAGAAGACAGAAAAGCCACCCTGATACAACCTCCTCCCACCACACACACACACACACACCCTCTCCCTTTCCCTCTCTCCCTCTCTCTCTTTCTCTCTCTGAGCCCTCCTGGCCCCCACTAGTCTGAACCTGCTTTAGCCCTTATCCAGAATACAAAGAGAGCTTAGATATGTGAGGACCCATTTAAGCCCCAACTAGACTGGACACTTCTGGAGTTTTCCTAGGCATGCAGTAGGTACTCAATAGATGCTTGCTGAAATGCAAGATGTGCTGAGCTAAGCTGGAAGTTGCATGCAGTGCTAAGATACACAAGAGATGATTCCATATAATGGAATATTTTGTAGCTGCTAAATAAGGAGGTACTAACAAAACAAAATAGCTGTGATAAATTGTTAAAATAAAAATTTTAAAAGCAAGTTACAGGTGAAGCGCTGGGCAGTGATATTGGCCAAATGATATTGTTATATATTATGTTCATGTATGGATATGTAACAAATCCCACCAGTATGTACAACCATAATGCACAACAAAAAATGTGGGAAAAAATAAAATCAAGTTAATAGTAAAGTTCTACGTCCACATTTGTAAAATATGCATAATGCAATACATACACACACATGTGTATTAATAAAAACATTTGAAAGGACATAGATCTTAATGTTGCTCACCCCTGAAGGTGGATTATATACAATCTTCATTCTTGGATTTATACATTTATATTTGTTTGCAAGTAAGTTTTTATTTACAAGTCAGGTAGTATCTTTTTAAAAGGCAATATGGAGGGCTGGGGATACAGCTCAGTGTTAGAGCACTTGCCCAACATGCGCCAGGCCCTGGGTTCGATTCCCAGTACCTCAGGAAAAAAAAAAAAAAAGGTAATATGGAGCCAGGTATGGTGGTTGCACCTATAATCCCAGAACTTAGACAGCTGAGGCAGGACCAGAAGTTTGGGGCCAACCTGGGTTACACAGCAAGACCCTGTCTTAGGGGTGCAGCTCAATGGCAGGGCACATGCTCAGCATGCAGAAGGCTGGGGATTCCAGCCCAGCACTGAAGAAAGAAAAGGGAAGAGGGGAGGGGAGCGGGGAGGAGAGGAGAGAAAGCAGGAGGCAACCCCTCAGGACCGATTCATCGTACACCAATCCAGAGCTATTCTCTGTTTTGTTTTGGTTTTGGGTTTTTTTTTTTTTTTTTTCTGGTACTAGGGATTGGATTCAGTACAAGGGGTGGAAAGACCTAGACCGAGCTATATCCCAGCCCTTTTCATTATATCTTGAGACAGGATCTCATTAAGGTGTTTAGGCTGCCTGGGACTTTCCATCCTCCTGACTCAGCCTCTGGAGTCACTGGGATCACAGGTGAGCACCAACACCTCCAAATGAAAGCAATAATACATATTTGCATTTTAAGGAGTGATTTAAAACTGGGAGCCAAGGTTAGTGGCCCCAACACTGCTCAGTTCCCACAAGGTGCACTCAGGCCCACTCGGACAGAGCCGGGGGCTCAGGGACAGGGGCAGGGGCAGGCTGGCTTTCCTCTCCCAGGGCTGGGGGCAGGGAGGTAGGATGGAGTTCATCTGCAGGGGGTGGAAACGGTTCTCTTCTGGATTTCTGGTCAGGGTCCTCTCCCTCCCTGGTCACGGTCCTCTCCCTCCCTGGTCACCCTTCTACACAGGCCAGTAGGGATGTCCACGGGGGGACCCTTTCAGTGAGAGCCCCAAGAAATCAGCCCCTTCCCCAAAGCTGGGTTCAGACACTCACTCTGAAAAATTGAGAATGCTAAAAACTGATTGCGGAACTTCTGATAAATTAGTCCATTAGGCCTGGAGAGAAAGAGAAAGAAAAGAGATGAGGCGCTTTGGAATCTGACATTGGTCTCTGTCCCAGCTCCACTCCAACCAAGGGAGAAGAAAAGGTTTTAAAGTTAAACCACGGTTCCTGATTTCTGCCCTTATTTGTCCTGGAGCTGGGCCAGGTTATGCCCACCATTCCTTCCAGAACCAAGGGAGTTCATCCGTCATTCCTAAACCTCATTCATTCTTTTGACCTTGCTGTTCCCTGTCACCTCTGCCCCAGCCTGCGGGCAACTGGGAAACATTCCCAGCTATGAAACTCCCAGCTGGCCCGACAGGGTCCTGTTTAAGCTCTTACTTGCCTTCCTGACCCAAAAGTCTCCCCTGGAGCACCCCCGCCCCACATCGGTCAGCCTTTAACTCATCCAGCTCCCTGGGAAGGTTCAAGGGGCCCAGACCCGGGTGACTCACCACGTCAGCATCACTCCAGACAGGAACGTAGAGACATAATGGTGAGACACCCACCAGCCTTTAATTCTTGGGGGAAAAAAGAAGGAAAGAGGCTCAGGTGGGGAGAGAAGTACAGGTGATGGTGGTCTCTGTTCCCAACTGGGGCAGCGGGGGCTGCTCTGCAGCTGGACACAGCTTCTCAGAGTGAGGAATGGACAAAATCAAGGGCTGAGAAGTGGCTTGGTGGTAGAGCACTTGCCTAGGAACGGGCGCAAACTATAGCCTGCCCCTTGGTGATCCTAAGGAGACAAAAAATCCTACGCTGACGACCTGCAGATTATCCCAGAGACCCACTCAGGGCTCCAGGGGCTTTGGAGACCCTCAGAACACATCCCTAAGATCACCTGGCCTTCAGGCCCGCCTCCCTGTCCTCCCTGGGCATGCTGGCCTTTTCTTGAGCTCAACAAGCCTGCTGCTGCCTCAGGGCTATTAGGGACTGAACTATGCCCCTCAAATTCCCATGTTGACACCCACCCTGCCCCCTGTACCTTAGAATGTGACCGTATTTGCAGACAGGGTCTTTAAAGAGGTAACTGAAGTTACAGAAGTCACAAAAGTGAACTAATCCAATGTGGCTGGTGTCCTTGTACAAAGAGGAAGAGACACCAGGGATACGTGTGCCCAGAGAAAAGGTCAAGTGAGGACACACTGAGAAGGTGGCCCTCTGAAGGCCAAGGAAAAGAAAGCTCAGGAGAGACCAGTGTGCCAGCACCCTGGCCCTGGGCTTCCAGCCTTTGGACCCTTTAAAACTGAAGATGTGTTAAGAGGCCTGGTACAGGACACTCCTCATGGCAGCCCAGCAGGCTGATGCAGGGCCTTTGCACCTGCTGTTCTCTCTGCTCCAAGACTTTTGCGTGGCTGGGTCTGGTCTGGGTTTGAATTCAAGTTTCAGACCAACTGTCACCTTCTCCGAAAGGCCTTCCCTGCCCGCCTTGCTGAAACCCTGGATCATATTCCTGTTTAATTTTCTTCACAGTGCTTATGGCCATCTGAGAGCACCTACTCACGTGTTATCTGAGCCTCCTTTCCCACTCGTACCTGAACCCCAGCACAGCAGGGACCTCGTCTCTGTTGCTCACTGATGTACCCGTGACGCCCAGATCAGAGCAGCTGCTCGTAAACGTGTTGAACAGACACAGGTGTATGCACTCACACAGAGCTGTACACGTTACCCTGGACAGACACCCTGATGACAGGCTCCATGTGTGGCATCTCCCTGGGAGCCACGTGCCCCAGGTTCATCGTCATCTATGGTAGACCCCTGCCCAGCCCTGGACTTCATTCATCCAGCCCAGGAGCTGTGGGGACTGTGTTCTCAGACCCCGCCTGCCTGGCCTGGGGCCCTCACACTCCAGCTTAGGGTGCCTGAGAGGAGTTGAACCTCAGATCTTCACCTTTCGAAGTCCCCACGGCTGTCTCAGGTCTCTGCTGGCTTCCCCAGCTCCTCTCTGGGAGCTGCTGTCCAAACCATGGAGCATGAGCTCTGCTAAACACCCCGGGGAGCAGCGGGGCTCCTTCCTCCCAAAGACTGCACAGTGGGTGACAGCGGTGGGAACAGCAGTCACCTCGGCTCCATCAGAACTCTACAGAGCAGTGGGGCAGGACCGAGCAGGGAGATGCCCAGGAGCTGCCTCTCACCAGGAGGACCCATGAGGCTCTGCCGGGGACGGGGATGCTGGATGAGGCTTTCTTTTTAGCTAACATCAGCCCGCAGCTTGCTCTCCTGTCACCATTGCCAGGCCAATCGGCAGCCACGGGCCTGTTTCTTAAATGCCACACGACATTCCAAGGAGTGGCTCTGCCATGGTCTACTTGGCGCTTCCACAAATGGTCACCTTGCCTCTCAGTGCTATTGTGACATCCTTGTGGAAGTCCCCTGGCATGACGTTCTCTCCATGGTGGTTACCAGAAGCAGGATGGCTGGGTCTGGGTATGTCTTGTTACCTGTCAAATCATCCTCCAAGATGGCTTCCCCAATGTACACGCCCATCGGCAGTACATTTGTTTCCCCAAACCCTCACCACCTCACCAACACTGGAGATAACATTTAAAATTTTTGTCACTGTCTTTTTTTTTTTTTTTTTTTTTTCTTTTTTCTTTTTGTGGTACTGGGGATTGAACCCAGGGCCTCGTGCGTGCCAGGCAAACACTCTGCCACTGGGCTACATTCCAGCCGCTGTTATTGGGATCTTAACTTGCATTTCCTAACAGGTGGTTGGATCCATCAGAAAACCTTCCTTTTAGCATGCGCACATCACAAGAACGAGGGCTGAATCTTAACCACCCCCTCTCCTCTTTTCAGCCCATAAGACATTTCTGGATATAAATTAGCTGTTCAGGAAATAGCCTGTGTGTGTGTGATTCAGGGATTATGGTAAGAGATGAGGTTTTACACAGCTCTGTTTTCCTAGCACTAACGGCACCAGGTAAATAACAGGTATTCAATAAATGTTGTCACGAATGAAGTGATGTCCAGGAGGTATAGTGGGTGAAAGAAGCAGCTAGTCTGTACGCCAACCACCACAGGGTGACAGGAGATCACATTCATCCAAATCTTTGTCACCGGCACTGTCCCAATTCTACTATCCCCATCTTGCCTGTCCGAGTGTAAGAGGATCCCTAAATCCAATTTCCTAATAGTAAATACAGCTGGCCAGACCCTCAGACCTGGCTTAAAGATCAGCCAAGGGCCTGGCCTGGCAGTGCACGCCTATCATCTAGCTACTCAGGATGCTGAGGCAGGGAGATGGCAAGTTTGAGGCCAGCCTGAAACTTAGTGAGACCTTGCCTTAAAATAAAATTAAGGGTTGGGGATGTAGCCTAGTGGGTAGAGTGCTTGCCCTGCAAGCACAGGGCCCTGGGTTCAACCCCAGCACACACACAAAAAAAGGCTGTGGATGTAGCTCAGGGGAAGGACACTCATCTAGCATGCATGAGGTCCTTGGTTCAATCCAGGACTGCCCTCCATCAAAGGGCAACCAAGAGGTCTCATTGCAGCCCCCTAGAGCTCTGCAAAGCCACAAGGGAGCCCTCAGATCTTGACCCCCACCACTCCTTTGTCCTATACCCCCAAGTTTCCCTGAAAAATCCCCTTTCCCTGTCTGGGTGCTGCTTGGGCCAGACCAGACTCTGGATAAGCTTGACTGAGCAGCAGCTTTTAATTTCACAGCTCATGGTGCCCGGAGCCCAGTTCTGACAGATGCCACCAATAAACACAGCTCAGCAACATGGGGTGAAGCTAGAAATGGCATCTTCCCCAGCTCAGCATTCACGAGCCTCACTGTCCATCTGCACACCCCAGGGCTCTGGGCTGGTTTTGTGTCTGCGTGTGTTTATATAACAGGTCTGATTGTGATATAGTTCAGATACCGTCCAATTCACTCATTTGTACAATTCAGTGGTTTTTATTATATTCCCAGAGCTGTGTCACCACCATGATCAATTCAGAACCTTTGAATCACCTCAAAGAGAAACCTGCAAAAACCCCGTAGCAGTCACTCTCTGGGCCTGTTTGCCATAAAAATAAGGCCTGTGGACTTGTTTTTATGAGCAGACGGTGGAGGGCCCAGGAAGAGCAGGTGCGTGTGTGGCCAGAACGAAGGGACAGTATGTTTTGGACTCTGCGGACTGTGCGGGGACATTGCCGCTTCTCCCTTCAGGACACACATGATACGTCTGCACCTGTGCAGAAGAGATGCGCAGCAGGCATTGGTCAACCCATGGCAGTTTCTGGCTCTGGGGTTCGGGCAACCTGGACCACTGGGGAATGGCTTCCACACTGGGGGCTCCTCCCCTGCCTGCCACCCACTACATGTCTGTTCCCAGGACAGGCCCCTGAAAAGCCAGGGACCCAAGCACTGCAGCTCCAGGAAGACTAACCGGACTGCCAGTCATTATTGATTCTGGCGGAGAACTAACTGTGGTGGACATCAGCTGTTTTGCCATCTGCCAGTCGCCACCCATCCTGGTCCACGAACTCCGGTTGTGGACAGTCACCTGACTCGCACACCTTTGGGTGGTTTGGGCGGAGCAGTCCGGCACGACTCAGAACTGGCCAGTCGGTGCTCAGCAGCTCTCTGGCAACAGCAAGTGGCTCAGGGGTCAGCAAGTCACCCCAACCTAACAGAGCAGAAATCTGAAGATTCCCCCGGGATCAGTGAGGACACAGGAGGGGCTCTCAGCTCTGGGGCTGCTGACCTGGTACCAGGCCAGCCTGGGCTGTGGGGAAAACAATAGGGCGTCGGTGTGCGCCTAACACTGCTAGAAGCCGTCACGGTGGTGCACGGCCCAATCCCAGCGACTCAGGAGACTGAGGCAGGAGATGGCCAAGTTCGAAGACGGCCTTGGCAACTTAATGAGGCCCTGTCTCAAAAAATAAAAAGGGCTGGGGGGGAGCTCGGTGGCAGCACCCCGGGTCCAATCCCCAGTACTGGAGTGGGGGACACTGCCTTTTTCTCCTCCTTTTTCCAGTTATTTGGGCTCACAAGTGCCCCTTCAGACTGAGTCCCACCTGGTGGGTTGCCATCATTTGTCAAATTAGAAAAGGAAGCTCATTTGTTTCCTGAGCGAATGAGCTACATCTCAGGTGGGAGGCAGCACACCCTGGTGGCTCCATTCTGTGCTGGGGACCCACCCCTGCCCCAAGTCTGCGTCTCAGAGTACACCTCCTGTGCAAAGTCACGTCTGAGACACAACCAGGAAATGGATGGGTCTCAGGGATCCACATCATGTACGGCCACAAGTGTGGGAACCTAAATAGAGTAGGTTATACTCTATGTGTGTACATTCTGCCAAAATACATTCTGCTGTCATGTATAACTAAAAATTGAAAATAAGATATTAAAAAAAAAAAAAAAAAAGGAGTCTGAGGGAGACAAGCCTCCAGGAGGCACACATGGTTGGCTCTGCTCTACTGTCCCTAGAACACCAGTATGGTCCAAAGACTTTCCTCTCTGCAGAGTGTGGCTTGGGTTCATTTCAACAAAGTCCATGGGTGTTCACTGGGTACCAGCCCTGAGCGCCTGGGCTACTGCAGAAATGAGAAAAGTGCGTCCTGACCTGGATCCCTCCTGCTGTCTGTTCCCAGGACAGGCCCCTGAAAAGCCAGGGACCCAAGCACCTGCAGCTCCAGGAAGACCAACCAGACTGCCAGTCATTATTGATTCTGGCGGAGAACTAACTGTGGTGGACATCAGCTGTTTTGCCATCTGCCAGGCGCCACCCATCCTGGTTCACGAGCTCCGGTTGTGGACAGTCACCTGACTCACATACCTTTGGGTGGTTGGGCGGAGCAGCAGTCCGGCATAATTCTCCCGATTATGGAGGAGAGTCTGGGTTACATGCTAGGACATCTCCACACATGCTCTTGGGAAATGGTTTCTTAGCTATTCCCTGGTGAGGGGCCAGAGTAGGAGAAACCTCCTAGACCTCCTTCTTCATCTGCCCCAGGATAAATCAGCTTTGAGAAGGAGCTGGGGGAGGATGGAGACTAAATCTGCAACAGATGTTGAAAACGAGTCGCAAGCTTGAGTCACCCAGACTCAGGCTGCCTGCCTCGCCCCCGCCCCCACTCCTGCACTCATCCTAGAAGCCGAGGCCCTCACTGGGGCCAGCTCGGGAAGACAGGCCTGGAGGAACGGTTCCATCACAAGCTGAGATCGCAAGGACCACACTTACCATGCCAGGGCCGTCTTTTAACTCGCTGGGTGTTCCCAAAAGGTAGTGGGAGTTATCCTAACTCTGGTGCTCACTGAATGTGTGATGAACAGCACATGCGGGGGGGCAGGCAGAGCAGGCTGCACAGAGCTTGGCAGTGAAAGTGCAGAGACAACCGCTCCTGCTCTTCCTCCAGTTTGGACACCCAGGAGCCGGGAAAAGTTCCAGCAAAACCGTTAGGTGAGTGAGGCTTGCCTCTGGAACTCCATCCCTCCCTTACGTACCTCCAGTGAGTGCCACGATTTCAGGGACTCTCTCTCAGTCCTGCTCCTTCTCTTGGTAACCACCCCCCAATAGCTCAACATAGTAAAAACAAACAAACTCACCAGAATAACTCTTACTAAAGTGCGAATGACCGTTAAGGATAAAGCATGCCCCCGAGGACTCTAATAGAAGCTCAGCAGAAGGGTGAAACACCAAGACTGAGGGCAAGCCCACGGCTACAGAAAAGAATCAGTGGTAAAATTGTCTTGCCAATTGCCCTGGTCCCGTTTCCCCACCACGTACTACTCTGGACTCTCTCCAACCACATCCCAAAGCAGATAGATACTATTCACTCTAAAATTAAGGGAAACTATGAATGTTACTCATTTGGTAAGGTCTTCTACTTCAGTGTTTCCCAAAGTATGGGCACATGCCACCCAGTTTTAGGATGACACCAGAATATCCCACCAGATGCAGTGAACCGCAGGGGAAGGTCCATTGTTTAGTTCTTTAGCATTCTCCCGATTATGGAGGAGAGTCTGGGTTACATGCAAGGACATCTTTAATGTTCCCTCTTATTTTATTTATTTATTTATTTTTTTGGTACCGGGGATTGAACTTAGGGACACTCAATCACTGAACTACACCCCCAGCCCTGTTTTGTATTTTAGAGACAGGGTCTCACTGAGTTGCTTAGCGCCTTGCCATTGCTGAGGCTGGCTTTGAACTCTTGATCCTCCTGCCTCAGCCTCCCTCCCAGAGATTACAGGCATGTGCCACGGTGCCTGGCTTTAATGCTTCCTGAGATCTGCTCGTCTCCCTTTCTCTATACACACACGCACAGACAGCAGACCTCAGGCCCAGGAGCTAGAGAAACAAGAAAAACTGACACCGTGATTTCTACAGGGAAAATAAAGGGATGCTTTTACAGAATGCTTCTACAACTACTGCTCGCTTTCCATGAACGGTGGTGAAATCGTTTTCTTATAATCGTAAATCAACATACATTTAAGTTTAAAAAAAAAAAAGTAAGATTGATTTAAAACACAGGTTGTTGTGAATATGGCAAAAATGGCAAGGACAGAACGAGCAGTTTGAGAAACACTGAGCCGTCCACACAGCTCTGTGCTGCAGGCTGCGTTCCTGAGTCAAGGTGCTCGCGCTTGGCTGACAGGAGGGAGGAGCTGGTCCTTACCTCTTGGCTTTACGTGCAGAGTGAGATCCGGCAGGGCAGGGACCTGCCATAAGAGACCACCAGGCAAAAAAGTGAGAAGGTGGCAAGTAATTTCAGGGGCTTGGCAGATGTCCCCAGGCTTCAATATTTAGTTCTTGGCTGATTCTTACCAGTCGCAGGAGGGAGGAAGTGGGGAGGGGCTGGGAGGCTGTTCCATGGTCACCCCAAAAGAATCAGACCTTCAGAAAAGGGTCCTCCAAGGGGCAAGACGTGGGTCTTTTATTCCCCCAGCACTGGGAGGCCAGGCCAGGGCCCTGTGCATACTAAGCACGTGCTTTTCCCGGAGCTGCACCCCCACATTAGGGATCCTAACTGGGCCCCGTGGCTCAGCTCGGGGGCAGGCAGAACAGAAAGGAGACCAAGAGAAAATGTGGGGTTTCTCAGACTCAGAGCCCTTTAGAGCTGGGCAAAGAGGGGGGCCCCCAGTCATGCCAAGATTCACTCAGGACACTAACACAATCACTCCCTGCAAGGCACCTGGAACCTGCCCAAAGAGGGGACATGGCTTGCTCAGGGTCACAGAGCGGCTCAGCGACAGCACCAGGACAATAACCCAGGAATCCTCTCTCCTGACACAGGACAGGTTTGGCCCAAGACCTTCACCCCTGTCCATCCTTCTCCCCCTCCAGCTGTGGAGGCCCATCCACTCTTGTCACCAAGACCCAGCCGTCCTCCTAGAAATAATATCCTGGTGCTCCTCTGAGGAGCCACACCCCTCCTGGCAAGTGCTTCTATGCTGCTCATGATGGGGCCATGGGCAGGAGGCCCCGGCCTAGCCAATCACAGCAGTGCAATGGCGGGCAAATGACTGGTTCAGAGACCAGGTCAGCTCCTGGACCCAACCAATGGCACCCAGTTGCTGAGTCATGGAAGAGAGGAATGTGTCCTGTTTGCCAGGAGGGATGGCATGGAGCCTGAGAGTAAAGACAAGACAGGAGAGGGCAGAGGTGAGAGGTGAAGAGGAACTGGGTCCTGGTGGCACTCTCAGAACACCTAGATCAAACCTTACCTGAAGTCAGAACCAACAAACCTGCTCTTTTTTATGAGACAACAGATTTCCTGTTATGCTAAACCAGTTTGAGTTAGGGCTCCTTTTGCTCCTCAGCAGAGTAACCGTAAATAAGACGCTGTGCCAATAGCACCAGACCCAGTGTCCCTCCCTCTCTGGGTCTGAGCAGTCACAGAGCCCCCAAGGGGAAAGGGAATGCAGGTCGAGGGTGTCAACCCGCACCTGAGTCCCCTTCAGGACAACTCCTTCTGGCTCCCTCTGTGCCCCCGCCCCCAAGCTGGGCTCCCAGTTACCTGGAGCCATTGCTGATGAGAATGCTCTCCCGGATGGTCAGGGTGCAGTAGTACCACACCAGCAGGAAGTTGAAGACTTCGTCCGTCACCCTGGCACGAAGAAAAGGTCGGCCAGTCCTTCACCCCAAAAGGACAGCACACGGGATGAGGGCTGCCCACGGCAGCCCCCACCTCCGGAACCCCTCTCCACCCTGGCAAGCAGAGGAGTCGGGCCCTGGGACACCTCCTCTCCCTGAGGCAGCCGAGGCCACTCCTCGCTCCACCTGGCCCTCCCTGCACTCCGAGCTCTGGCTGAGGATGCCCACCTCCCCAGGCCGTTCGACCCGGGATGACCCATCTCTGTTCTGAACTCAGGCTGTCTGGGAAGCTTCTGGGTGACAAGAGAAGGACTTGAAGAACTGGAGACTCGCAGTTCTATTCTAGGTTGTCCGCGGTGGTAAGATGCAAATTCGTCCCATCTCCTTAAACCAGACACACTGTTTTGGGGGAGGGTTTGGGTTACTGGGGATTGACTCTAGGGGGCTTTGCCATTGCGATACATCCCCAGATCTTTTTGTTTAATTTGTGACAGGATCTCTCACTAAGTTGCTGAGCCTGGCCTCAAACTTAGGATCCTCTTGCCTCAGCCTCCACAGTCACTGGGATTGCAGGTGCGTGCCACCACGCCTGGTTAAACCAGATATAAATTTGTTATACCTACGAAACAAGTCTCGCAGCCTGTGTGGCTATAAGGCTAAATGAAGAAATAATCATTTGCCTCCTCTTGCATGGTAACGGCCTGGAGCCTGGCTGAGCAGGCCTCGGATGTGGGCAGAATGGACGGCTGAAACCCTGCCAGAGACCCACTGGCCTCAGGCTGCCATCTGTAAAGTGAGGAGGACCCCCGACTGGAGCATTCCTGGGTGAAGGCTCCTGGGATACGCCAGCGACGGACAGCCCCCGGAGGCGACCCCACCACCGACCCTGGGGAGGGCTTCGTCTTCGACCCTGACAGGGAAGCCTTTCTGCCCCTGCCTGTGTCAGACGTCTCCTGGGAGAAATGACCACAGGCCTGGGCTGTCTGCAGAGAGGGGAGGAACAACACCCCCAGTCTCCACCCTGAGAGAAGTGGGATGTCCCTGAGCTGGGAGAGGAAGGATGCAGCCCAAGTGGCAATGGGGTACAAGTAGGGGCGTCTCCAAAGCTATGTGACTGTTTTGTGGGGTGAGATGACAGTCGCCCTCAGACCCAGGGCTGAACGGTTGTCGCCCACAGAGACAAACTCAGGAAAGTCAGGACCACACTCTGCAATTCCAGGGCCTGAGTTCAAATCCCAGCTCTGCCCCTTCCCAGCTGCGGGACCAAGGACAACTGTTTCTCCTGGGAGCTGGTGCGTCCCCTCGGTGAGCGCAGTGCGGTGCAGGCTGTTAGTAGAGTGCTCCAGACACTGTCCCTAGTCTGGGCTACAACTCTGGAAGTACCAGACCATCCAGCCTGAAAAATGAGGTTCAGAGGAATCAGACTGACAGGAATTTGACGGGAAGTGATGGTGGCCGGGGACAGGTCTCCCAAGACAGAGGGTCACTTTCAATGCAGGTTTTCCTGCTCACCTTCAGCAGGAGGCAAGCTCAATAGCCAGTTGTTGATACAAGGACACTTTTTCCAGTCCCTTCCTAAATCTTCTGGATGAAGACAAAACGTTAACCAAGGGCAGTGGCGCAGGCCCGTAGTAATCCCAGCTTGGGAGGCTGAGGCAGGAGGATCGCAAGTTCAAAGTCAGCCTCAGCAAGAGCAAGGCACTAAGCAACTCAGTGAGACCCTGTCTCTAAAGAAAATACAAAATAGGGCTGGGGATGCTTGTGGTTCAGAGGGTGAGTACCCCTGAGCTCAATCCCTGATACCCCGTCCCCCAAAATATTATGGCTCCAGCACTTGCTCCAACATGCTTGAGGTGTGGGCCTCATCTGCTTGGCTAAGCATATGAGTCTCCTGTGGCTGCTGTAACGAATCGCCACCAACTTAATGGTTCACAGAAACCATTTATTCTCCTACAGTTCTGGAGGTCACAAGTCTGAACTGGGTCTTACTAGGCTAAAACCAACCTCTTGGCAGGCCTGATGCCTCCTGGTGGCTCTCAGGGAGAATATGCTTTCTGTCCCTTTCTAGGTCCTAGAGGCTGCCATATTTCTTGTCCCTGTACCCCTCCTATTTTGGTTTCTGTCATCACGACTCCTTCTGTGACTCTGACTCGTGTGAGGACTCTTACAAGGACCCTGGGGCCACGTGAAAAACCCAGGATAACACACCCATCTCCAGATCCGTAGCCCAGTCACATCTGCAGAGCCCCTCTTGCCACAGGTTCCAGATGGGGATGTGCCCACGACTCAGCCTCTGACACGGGCAGGTGTATCCACCGCGCCCATGTTTGTGTGACTGCCGACTGCCAGCACCTTGGTGTGCCCAGGGCTCCCTTGGGCCCCCAGAGCCCTCCCTGCTGGTGTAAGAAGCAGGTCAGAAGGTGGGGGAACTGACACCCCCTGGGAGTAGTCCTGGCTGCCCTGACGGACAGAGCTGGGGACGAACACACCGGCTGCTGGCCCTCAGGTGGGCTCGCCCAGGGCATTCTGTACTGTCCCTGGCTTCTTTGCAGCACCGAGCTCCTACTGCCCCGGGATGGCTCTTCCTGTTTCGCCTTCTATCCCCCTACCCGTGTTTCCTGGGATCATCTCCCGAATAAAGTAGAGGCACTAAATACTTGTCCTGGGGGTATTAATATACTTGTCTTCTGAAGGAAACTCAAAGATGGTACTACTTCCTACTTTACAGATGAGGAAACCAAGGCTCAGAGAGGGGAAGTGAATTGCCCAGGATCACACAGCTGCTAAGCCTTAGAGTGAGATCCAAACCCAGGTCCATTGAAAAAAAGCTTAACTCTGACTACTTTGTTACTAGTTGGCTTGAAACCCCACAAAGCAGTCCTGACCAGACATAGCTTCTTGGCCTGAAGAGACAAGTTTCAAACATTCTAGGGACCTCAACAAAGCTTCCTAAGCACCAGGCAGCTTGGCAGAAAAGGTGTCCTAGAGACCAAGGGAAAGACGAGGAAACAGTCAGAGAGGAGAAGGGCTCTACACAAGGTCACACAGCCTGTGAGTGGTAGAACTGGACCTCAGACCCAGGGCTCTGGTCAAGTCAAACTGCAAGCTTAGAGGTACCAAGCAGGGTGTTAGGGTGGAATGCCCAGCACAGAAACTATACCAAGGGGGAAAGTACAGAGAGCCCTGCTAGGTGGGCACACTGAATGTCAAGCTGAGGTCTCTGGTGGAGGGCAGAGGGGAAACAGGGTCTGGCTACGTTGTGAGGCTGGTCTTAAACTCATGGACCCACAATCCTCCCACCCCAGGCTCCTGAGCAGCTGAACCCCAGGTGCATGCAGCCATGCCTGGCTGTGCCCGTCCTCCTGAGAGCCCAGTCCTAAGAAGCTGACAGTGACAATCGTCACCGACAAGCAAGTACTAATGGCACCACAGCAAGTTCCCCGTAGCTACCGAGAGAGATGAACTGCCACCTAGCCCCACTCCCCTGCCCCTCTGTCAGCCTCAGGAGGTGTCCCCCAAATCGTGTCCACTGGGACCTCAGCATGTGACCTCATTTGGAAACAGGGTCTTTATAAATGTGATTAGTTAGAAGGAGGCCATGCCGGATTAGGGCGAGTCCTCCATCCTGGCTGGTGTCCTTACAGGAAGGCCATGAGTGAGACACTCAGGGAAGGAGCCATGTGATGACAGATCCAAGGACGGCCAGCTGGGACAGCCGAGGAGGAACCTGCCTCGGAGCCTTCAGGGCCAGCACGGTCCTGCCAGCACCTTGCTTTCCGGCCTCCAGAACCACAAGAGGATGCATCTCTGTCATTTTAAGCCCCTGGCTGGGGGTACTTCATTACGGCAGCCCCAGGAGACCCACGCAGAGGGGAGGGGGAGCAACGGGACTGTCCATCCAGGCCCAGGGTGGAGCACTTGACAACACAGCCCAGGCTGCCCTGGAGGGCCCCACACAAGGGATGCGAGGGAACATGGTTGCACACCAAGAACTGTTACCCCTTCCAGAGGGGAGAGTGTGCCCAGCCTCTGCCCCCGGGGAAGTGGGCCAGGCTCCACACGGCAGGCAGCCATGAGCCCAGGGCCTGCAAGAGCCTGTCAGGTCCCTTGAGTAGCCAGACCAGCAGCAGGACTCTCAGACAAGCGCAGGCTAGAAAACAAACCCTTGACGCGTGGGCCAAATCCCAAACCGTACTTGGCTGCCTCCCCTCTGGGCAGAAGACCCAAGGCCAGTGGGAAGAAGGGACCCCAGGAAGTGCTGTGCAGCCCCCGCCTCCCTCCTCAGAGAGCTTGGCCACCGGCAGTGTGGACTCACTGACTGTCGCCACCCTGTGAGCTATGGCCTGCTGTCACCTTGTCTTACAGATGGGGACACTGAGCCGACCCATGATAACAGCCAGGTAGTCTCAAAGCCAGGGTTTAAACCCAGGCAGCGTGGGCTGAATCTTTTTCTTTCTTCTTTGTTTTGCAGTTGAGATATAAGTCACATACCATAAAATTCGCCCTTTTGAAAGTAGGTAAGTCAGTGGATTTTGTTACGTTTGTAGAATTGTGTACAACAGATATTACCTAATCTCAGAACTTTCTCTTCACCCCAAAAAGAAACCCTATAGCCCATGAACAGCCACTCCCTGCTCCCCCTCCTTCAGCCCCTGGCGGGCCCTTCGCCGGCTCCAGGGACCAACCCCTTTGGGTATCTCATATCCGTGCCACCATGTAACGTGGCTCTCTGGGTCTGGCTCTCTCCTCAGCAGCGTGTCAGCGCTTCCCTCTGTGGCTGAACGGCTGCGCGTCCTATGGCCGTCACCAGCCTCTGAACTGCTGGGTCAGCGGGCCCTCCAGCAGCCAGTTAAGGGATGGACGCAGGACGCTGGCACTGCCACTTCCCATGGGGAACGTCCGTCCCCACCCTACGTCTTACCACGCCAAACACTCCAGAAGCAGGGGCCCTTGCCTCCACCCGGACCCCTCTCTCCTGCCCCCTCCTCATGCCCTGTGTGCCCACACACACTGCCACCCCGGCTACCTGTAGTGAAGGACAAAGCGACAGGCCACAGCACCCAGGAGCAGGATTATCGTCAGGTAGAGCTTGAACTTCTCATACTCGTCCTTGTAGGCAAACCTGCCATGACATAACCCCCGAGGAAGGTCACCCCCAGCCCCACCAGCCCTAGGCCTACCACTGCCGCCACAACCCACTAAGGGAGGCAGTGGCCTTGAGTCAGTGAGGACCATCGAGGGGAAGAGGGCCAACTATGAAAGGTCCCTCTGCCCCTGGACTCCTGGGTTAGGGCTTTGGGCCCACGATATGAAGAGGCAGGCCAGAGACAGTCTCTCCCTCAACCAAGTGCCGCAGCAGAAACACAAAGGTCACTGCTGCCTGGAAATGGAGAGATTCCAGTGGGCAGGAGCACCCTTTCCCATGGGAAATGCTCTAACGAGGCAAGTAATAAATGCTGTAAGAAGGGAACAGAGAAGGGGCCATTTTGATGGGAAACGGGGAGTCTTATCCAGCAACACACTGACTCTGGGAAAAGAAGGAAGGAAACCTTTCCCAAGTGGTCTCCCCACTGAGGAGGACCAGGCCAGAAAGACCGAAAGCCAGAAGCCCAAGTGCTAACCTGCTTTGCTTTACGTAAAAATCCGAGCTTGGACCCATCTTCCCCAAGTAAAAAGCTCAAGATGTCTGGATTTTGAGCCAGTATTGGGGGAGGGGGAGGTCCGGGCATACTTACTTGGCCTGGTTGCTGAGGAGGGTCACGTTCACATTGCCAAGGACCAGATTCAAGTAGAGCCTGGAAGGAAAGACCTGTGAGAGTCACATTCCTGAATAGCCTTAAGAGTAGGTCCCACCCAAAATTATGCAGGCTTAGTAAGCATGCACTGAGCACTTAGTGTGAGAAAATAGGCCCCACAGCAAATGAGAACAATGATAACTCAAGACTATGGCAACTTGGGCATGACTGTCTGATTAGCTCATTTGTCCCCATCAAAGCTGGCTTTTTCCCAGTCTCCCTTGCAGCGGGATGTGAGCATGTGACTAAGTTCTAGGCAATGAGATAAAGGCATAAGTATAATCTCTAGATCAATTTAGGAAGGGTTTTTTGTTGTTGTTGTTTTGTTTTTGGTGATACTGAGGACTGAACCCAAGGGTGCTCTACTACTGAACTACATCCCCAGCCCATTTTATACTTTTTTTTGAGACAAGAGTCACCCTAAGTTGCTGAGGCTGGTCTCAAACTTGCAATCCTCCAGCCTCAGTCCCCTGAGTCACTGGGATTCCAGGTATGCACTAATGTGCCTACCTAGGATTCTATTTAAAATTAAGGCATAAACTCCAAAAGTGTATGTCTTAAGCATAAGCATGATGAATTTCTATGTATTTATACAGGTGACCAACACCCAGGTCAAAGAATAAGACATTTCCAGGCCCAGGAGGCTCCCTCATGCCCACCCCAACGGGGTTAGTAGCTTCCACCATGAATTCCTTTTGCCTATTTTTAAACTCCACATGAATGTATACAGGGCAGAATCTTTTGCACTTGGCTTCCTTCCCTGGATATTCCAAGCTGCATCCGTGTGGAGGGTATTTGGCTTGTTCTCTTTTCCATGGTAAGTAGTATTCCATGGGTGGATACACCACCACTGATTCATTTCTTTTTCTTCTGATGAACGTTTGGTTTATTTTCTGGTTTTGGTTGCTTGTCAGTGTATTGCAAGAGTACAGAAAGTCTACTTTCAGCAAATTTCCAATACGTAAGACGGCATTTTTAAAGACAGTCCTCATGCTGTGGGCCAATCCTCAAGACTGGGAGAGCACTTGCCTAGAATGTACAAGACCCTGGGTTCCAAACCAGAACCCGGCACCATAAACAAACAAACAAACAAAGCCCCTCTATGCTTAGTCAAACTATGTAACAAGTTTGTTGCTTTTGACATTTCCCCACTTGCCCTGTGCCCCTGCCCTTGGTAACTACCTTTCCATTCTCTTCTTCTATTTATTCACTTTTTTTTACTCCACATATAAGTGAGATCGTATAGTACTTTTTCTTTTTGCATCTGGCTTATATCACCGAACATAACATCCTCCAGGTTTATCCGTGTGTTTTTGGTTTTTGGCTAGCTGTGAATATACTTTTTTAAAAAAACTGAGACGTAATTCACATACCATGAATTGTGCCCTTTTAAAGTACGCAATTTAATGACCAATAACACAGTTACAATGCCAAGCACCCATCCCCACTACCTAATTCCATATCATTTCCACCAAACGGGACCCAGCACCACCAGCAGTCCCTCCCCACTCTCCCTCCCCTGGCCCCTGGCGACTCATCTACTCTCTGTCCCTATGGATTTGCCTATTCCAGACATTTCATCTAAATAGTGTCATACAATCCCTGGCCTTTTGTGTCTCACTAATTTGCTGTGAGCATTCCTACATAGTCTTGCGCAGGATATAAACACTCACTTCCCCTGGGGATGTGCCCAGGAACCGACTTTCTGGGTCACAGTGTGGGAATGTGTCCACCTTCCATTGGAAATGGCAAACATTTGCCGTAAAAAGGGATCTGCTTGCTCTCGTGCTTCTCCTTCCCTTCCAGATACCGTGAGGGTGGGAGCCGGATTTGCACCTGCATGTCGGGACCACTCCCCAGATGGAGGGGCATCTGCTGAAGGGTGCCCTTCAGCACCTCCAGCACGCGGGAGGGCAGGCTCTCCCTGTTGGAGCCATTGAATGGTTGGGCCTCTACCGCGAGAGCCACCAAAGGGCAGACAAGGGACCTCAGGGGAGGAAGGACAAATCCCACACAGGGATGGGATGGGGGTCTGGAAAGGCTTCACTGAGGTGGCGACATTTGCATTAGGCTTTGGATAGTAAGCTTGAGAGGAGATAAAAGAACAAACGGAAGAGCCATCTTTCTAGCTACCAGGGGAATCCCGGGGCATTTCTGGTCGCTATAACTGGAGTAGAAGTATAAAGAGGGCTCTGTCTATTCTCTCCTGCCCAGCATTGAATCCCTAGTTTCTTCATCAGCAAAGCAGGAGAATCACTACCCTACTAAGACCCGAGGGGAAGGGACATGACCATGGCTAAGCCAATCAGTCAAGAATGGTCACATGACACAATTTAGGACAATGAGACTTTCTTCCCAGAGCCACTGAGAAACAGACTGCCTCTACTGGGATTACTACACAGGTAGGATATAAACTCAGAGTTCCTGCAGACCCGTTTATAAAGTCTGCCTAGATATGAAATATACACATTAGAAAAGAAAGGTTAAAAAAGCTAAATGAGACAGGTCCGAAGGGTATCATTTGAGCAGCAGGATCCTGCAATACCTGAAGCTATATCTAGACTTTTCAGTTACAGGAGCCAATAAATCCTCCATTTTCTTTTAGGCAACTTTGAGGTGGGTTTTCTGTCATTTGTAGCATAAAGATTCCTGACTGATGTCAAAGGCACAAAGAACTGGGGACAGAGAAGTTAGGGAGGGGGGTTTGAGCAACACTGCAAAGAGGATCATGCAGTCAGGAGCAGAGGCATACGTCTGTGATCCCTGCTACTTGGGAGACTGAGACCAGGGATCACAAGTCCCAGCCAGCCTGGGACATAAGACCCCGTGTCAAAAACAAAAAAAAATGCGAAGGTCCAGGGACACAGCTCAGGAGAGCACTTGCCTAGCATGTGTGAGCCCTGGGTCCCATTCCCAGTACAGTGCAAAAAAAAGGTCATAAATGCTGGGCTGCTCTTTCATCCTGTGGAAAATGACTGCCACCTCACTCATGGGAGCTTTTAATCCACATAAGCAGAAAAAGGAGACACTAGGAGGAATGGGTCAGAATGTAACAGGGCTAGAGAGCCACCTCCCGTCCCACTGGGACCTGATGGGTGGAGGCCCTGACAGCACTAGGGAGCCAAGAAACAGGGTCAGGGTCAGAATGTCCCACATCCACATCCTGAGCCCCTGGGCCGAATATTCCTTAATGCTTCTGAACCTTGTGGAAATGGAGATACCCTGATCTGATGCACCAGGTTATTGAGATAAAATGACTGATATCATAGGAGCCTCCAGCGCAATGCTGGGCATGCAGTAGGAACACAATATATGTTGGTTCTCTTGGTACGAAACACCATTCCTCTCGACCCCAGGTGGTACTCTCAAAAGAGTCCTCCCAGGAACATTACTACCACCCGGCAGGGGCCTAGGCCTCTTCTGGACTCAAGCTCCGTGGGGAAGCATCCTTCTTCATCTCCTCTCAACCTCGGGCCCCTGAAGGGAGGGGAGAGTCCCACAGCAGGGCTGGATGGGTCCCGCTCCTACCCATTCTTCTTGGGCAGGTAGGCCTCCATGTCAAAGAAGACGTTCTGTCGCTCCTTGATGTGGGCACTCATCTGCTGGGCCAGCTCTGCCTCCTCCTGGCTGGCATGGCGCTTATACCTGTGGTGGGGGATGGGCGCAGAGGCAAGGGCATTACTCAGATTGGGGGAGAGCTGGGACTCTGGGCATTGCCCTCCACGTGTCCACCCCGACCAGGGCCTCTGGCAAGCTTGGTTCTCCCTCTGGACCCTCTGGGCGTGACACTGACTCCCTGTAGCCTTGGGACCTTGGAAAAGTCCTCATATTTCTTTGCCTTATTTTCCACACTGGAATGTGGGGAGAGCAGGGCCTTCCTCATAGACAACAGCCTGTGGGAATGAGTCAATGAGTCGATGCAGTGTAAATCCCAGAATAGTGCTTGGCACACAGTAGGATCTCAGTGGATCAGCTGGCAAAATTATTTTTCTTCTCGTGGTTCTACAGGAAAATAGGTAGAAGGATAAGCAGCCAATCACAGTCTGCCTGTCTCCCTCTGGTGAGATGTGACTCTCAAACCTAGAAAAACGAAGTCTTGAGACAAGGCACCCTCAGGAGGGTGGGAGGAAGGGGTCCTTGGTCTAGAGCCCCAACTCACAGGTTGACCTTGAAACCTGGTCGACATTGCAGCTGGGGACACTGGCAATGTCTGGAGACATTCCAGTTGCCACAACAGGAGTGGGGAGCCCCGCGGGCATCCAGCAGGCAGGGGTCAGGGATGCTGCCAAACATCCTACAACACCCAGAACAGTCCTTCACGGCAGAGACTCATCAACAGTGCTGAGGCTGAAAACTGGGCTGAAAACAGATGGGCCTCGGAGGCTGCCATCGGAAAGATGCGCTTTGCCAAGAGTGGTGATGTGTTCACATGGACCAATCCACACCTGCTTACCCCGTCGCTAACGAGCTCCCGATTCCAAACCGTGCCACCAAGGCAAGGGATGGGATCAACACCTTCCCCCAACACTGCCCGTGAGGGAAGGGAAGAACTGACCAGGAGGCGCGAAATCTAAAGCAGAGGTCAAGGTAAAAGGCCTGGTCACATCACTTAGAGCCTCAACCTCCTGCCTGCCTGGGGGACACAGCATCCATGAAAGCCCTCACCTACAAGGGATGAACTTCCAACCTGGAGACATGAGGGCCACGAGGGGAACATGATCTGGGCTCAAGAGCTAACTAAGCCAAGAGCTCAAGCACTTCTCCACCTGGGACCCCAGCCCAGTACCTCCAACGCCAGAGACCCGGGGGGAGCACCCTGCATCTGTGAGAATACCTGCTCAACCTGGCCGACAGGACTCCTTCCATCAGCACCCCGGCTCTCACCTGAGAAACCTCTCATTCTCTTCCGCCCTCCATTTGGACCGAGCAGAGCTCTCCCGCCCACTAAGGTCCACAGACTGAGCACATGACTTAGTCTTACTCAAGCGGAGTCATAGTGACCGGTACAAAGATGGGCACATGACCAATCCCAGCCAAAGCAGGGCAATCCCAAAACTTCCTCTAGAACACTGGGAAAGACAAGTTGTATTCTACTGGGGGGACGGGACCAACCCAACAGGAAAGAAGCCTAGAGGCTCTAAACTTGATATTCTAAGTGGCCATCTCAGTGACCAGGAGGGGACAGTCAGCCTGAGAGCAAAGCCAATTTGGAAGATGACAGAATTTAGAGGAAAAAAACGGATTCCTACAAACATCCTTTGATCCCTGTATCCAGCGCTGCCTGAGGCTGATGCTGCTCTCTCACCGTTAGAACTTCCATCTCTGTTTAAGCCCCACCTACCTCTGAAGTGCGTGCTTCAAGTCCCTGAGGCGCCTCTTCTGCTTGTGGATGGAACCGCTGCACAAGGCCTGCAGGGCCGTCAGCTCCTCCAGCTTCTGCCTGTAGGTCCTGTGGGTCTCCTGAGGGACGGGGTGGCCAGGGCAGAATTCAGGGGGGGAACATGAACAGGTCGTCTTTCATTGTTTGTGATCAGGGACATGACGACAGAGGTCACAGGCTGATAGAAAGCAGCATGACACAGCGCCTGTGTCATAAGGAACCGCTGCTTTTCCCTGCCCAGGTTCCCTGTTCCTTCTGATGCTGCCATCAATCAAACATGCCACCAAGGGGCTCCCGCTAGTCAATTCCTAGTCCAGATGCTTTGGTAGAACTGGGTTCCCATCCTAAGGGTGGTCATGTGACCCTGCCCGGGCCAACCAGTATCCTCCAGTTCCCTGGCAACTGCTGGGTTCAGAGTTGAACATGCGGCTCCTGATGGCCCAATGAGAGAGGGCCCCCGGACTCTGGCTAGAAGGACTGGCTTAGAGATCTTCTTTTCCCCTGAGGTTTGCTGATCTGGTAGAACTTACACACGGACTCTGAGTGGGGAGAGCCTTCCTAAGAATGAAGTCAAACAGAAAAACAGAACTGAACTGAGAGATGGCAAGGGGTGCAGTTCTCATAGCATTGGATATGGTGTATCTCCCAGGTTCATGTGCTGGAAGCTTGGTCACCAATGTAATGGTGCTGAGAGGTGGCAGGACCTTTAAGAGGTCGGACCACGTGGGAGACGATTAGATCATGGGAGTACCACCCTTGGAAGAGATTGCCTGTCTTGCAGGAGTAGGTAAGGTCTCAGTGGGTTGGATTAGTACTCATGAGGGCAGATTGTTATAAGCAAGGCTGGCACCTTCCCCTGAATCTCACTTAAACACAGGTACCCACTGGCCACTCTCACACATGCTTCTACCATTTGATGCCATCTTCCATGTTATGGGACAGCAAGAGGTCCTTGCCAGATATGACCACTTAAGCTTAGACTTTGCAGCCTCCAAAACCAAAGTCAAAATAAACTTCTTTTCCTTATAAAGCAACCAAACTCAGATATTTTATTATAGCAACAGAAAATGCATTTTGGATCTTGGGTCTAAGCAAGTCTCAATGGCATGCTATCCAATACCCTGGGTTCTATGAACTGATAAATTCCTGTTCACTTACTGCTCCCTTTGACTTCAGTTTCTGATCCCGGCAATGGAGAGAGTGCTAAGTCAACTAGGCAAAGAACATACCTCTTCCCTTACAGCCACCTGCCCTCCCCCATACACAGTAACTCAATAAACTTGCTATCTCATTCTTGGAAATAACCATTCAGAGCCACAGGAGACTGCATCCCAATGCTGGGAGAATGGAACACAGTAATTTTGAATTGCTGCTTCGAGGAAAGCAACTAATAGGAAACGTGGAACATGAAATTAAAATCAATAAGCCAATGGACATAATTTAAATGGCTGTTTTTTGGCTGTTGAGGAAACATTTTTAACAAAGGGAGAAAAAGGGGATGGCTGGCCAGTAAGGAGAGAACCTGCCAGGCAAGGTCTCCAGATACGAAGTTTCAGCCAGAAAATAAGGAAGCAGTGAAGTTGGTCACCTGAGCAGATACTCAGGAGTGAAGTCCAGGATGAGTGAGCGAGTCACTGTGGCCACCCACCTGGAAGACAGAAGGACCAGTAGCCTCCCTCGCTCTTCCTGGGCCTCCCAAAGAAGGAAATCTTGCTGGGGTTTTTTTGTTTGTTTGTTTTGTTTTAAATTTTTTAAAAATGTCAAGCTTGCAGAATGATAAGAACAATTAAAAAACTTCTATTCTTGCCCTAGATTGACCCACTATTTTCCTTAAGTTGCATTTGCTTGTCACCACTGTGTGTCCTGTTTCTATATCACACATCAATCAGCTACAGTCCACAGGCCAAATTTGGCTCTCTAATTCTGTGCGGGCAGTAAGGACATGGGCTGTGCAGGGTTGAAAAGGAAAAATCAAAAGAATACTTTGTGACACGTGAAAATTAAATGCAGTTGGAATGCAGTATCCATACGTCCAGTCTTACTGGCACACGGCCACGCCCGCTCATATACATATGGTCATGGCTGCTTTGGCACCCAAGCAGCAGAGTGAGTGCCTGTGACAGAGACCATATGTCCCCCAAAGCCTAAAATCGTCACTATTTGGTCTCTGACCAAAAACGTTGCCCACTCCCGTGTTAAAGCGTTTGGGATTTAGTTGTAGACACCACGCCTTCCTACTTCTAAAAATCCTTCAGCGTGTGTCTCCAGGAACGATACTCTCTTGTACGTCCAGAATACAATGGTCAAAGAGAGAAAACTTGGCCTTGACACCAAGCAATGCTGTGGCTGCAAAGACCATCCCAACTCACGTTCTGGTACCAGTTTCTCTCCCGGCACTTCCCCCCAGACCTGGATCCAGCTCAGTTTCAAGCCCTTCATTATTACTGCTGGTGTCTCCAGCTTCTTTTAACCTGCGATGTTGCCTCAACCTTTGTGTTTCAGGAGTTGATGTTTCTAGAGAGTTCGGTCCAGAGGCTTTGGAGAACATTTCCCTCAGCCCGGCTTTGCCTGATGTTTCCTGGTGGTTAGACTGTGCTTATACACAGGGGCTGGAATGCCACTCCTGTGATGCTGTGTCCCCAGGGCCTCCTGTCAGGAGGGACATGGTGCCGGTGACCTTGACTTTGACTGCCGGCTGAAGGTATCCGTCCACCAGTGTATCCACTATACAGTGGCCAACTTTCTTTCTTCCTTTCTTCCTTTATTTATTTATTCTTTTTGGGGGGCATGCGAGGCAAACATCGCACCACTGAGCCACACCCCAAACTTCCCATTTGTGATCAGTAAGTTATCTCGGGGCTGAGGGTGAGGCTCAGTGGTACTCACTTGCCTCATAAGTGCCAGGCCCTGGGTTCAAGTTCCTGGCACCAAAAATAAATAAGTAAAATAATAAGTTAACTGTGTGGAGAAAGACCATGTAGGAATCACTTCTGAATTCTTCAGTGCGAGACAGCCCTCACACTTGAGGAATATCTGCTAGTAACAAAGGAAACTCACCAGAACAGGAGGGGGAAGACTGGGACAGAGATAACCTTCCAGAAGGAGGGGCTTTGGATGAGCAGCGAGGGGAGATACAGGGCCACGCTGCCTCCTAGCTCCCTGGTGTTGGTTCCATCGTGGAGAGATAAGGCGAAGGCCACACGACCAGTAGCCAGATGCTCACCAGGCCCTCTTCAGTGTGAATTAATATTTAATTTCACAAGTAAAACATGAAGACATTATCCTTGTTAAAAATTAAAACACTATGTCACTGAACCTCTCTGGCTTTAGGAAAGCAGGAAGTCTTGGTAATCGAGGCCAAATGATCATCGGCCCAGTTGTGTTTGCTTTGGAGGGACAAGACAGAGACACCCCCTGCCAAGGTTTATCAAAACCAGCACTTGACATCATTTCCCTACACACACACACACACAAACATTGTTTCATGTGGGAAAAAATGAACACATAATCCCAACAACTCAGGAGGCTGAGGCAGGAGAACTGCAAGTTCGAGGCTAGCCTCAGCAACTCAGCAAGACCCTGTCTCAAAATAAAAAATAAAAAGGGCTGGAAGTATAGTCAGGGGTAGAGCACCCTTGGGTTCAATCCCCAGTACTGGGAAAAAAAAAAAATCAAAACACTACAACCACAGCTAAAGTCTGCTTTGAATATCCCTCTTCCCCGGAAGTAACTGTTGTTACCAACTTCTTCTGGATCTTCCTTCTCTCTCTCTCTTTAGTTCAACAAGATCTCATTATGTTGCCAAGGCAGGCCTCGAACTCTCCATCCTCCTGCCTCTGCCTCCTGTGTAGCTGGGGAACAGGTGCCCACTGCCACACCTAGCTAGCTCTTCTTCTGCGAATTCTGCCAGGCTATATTCCGTGTATTTCTGTTTCTTTAAAAAAAAAAAAAAAAAAAAAAATGTTTAGCAGAGCATGGTGGCATACACCTGAGCTAGGATCCTCACAAGTTCAAGACCAGCCTAGGCAACTCAGTACAAGGTTCTGGGTTCAATCCCCAACACCCAAAGAAACAAAAACCCACTTTATTGAGGTATGCCTGACAAGCAGCAGCAAGCTGTACATAATCAATATATACAATGTGATGAATTTGGAGATTACTATATACCTGTGAAATCACCACCATCTGTGCTTAAACCTGTCCATCACCTCCAAATGTTTCCTCCTGCCCTCTTTATTATCACTTCTGTGTAATAAGAGCATTTAACAAAAGATCTATCCTCTTGGCAAATGTGTAAGTATATAACACAATATAAGTATAGGTAACTATAGGCGCTATGCTATGCACTGAGATGAATTAGCCTCCAGGACTTCTTTATCTTGTATAGCTGAAACAATGTACCCTTTGGCTTACCTCCCCACTCCCTGTATTCTATATCCTATATTGACCTATTTCGATACACATGAATATATATACACATATATGCATGTATTTAAAAATACACACAGTTGCAAAAAAAATATATTATCCCCAATACTTAGTCTCTTTTGTTTCCTTTTAATAATATTATCCTACCAAGCTGTAGCTGAACACATGGCTGCTCAGCTAGGGACTACATTTCCCAGACCCTTTTGCAGCTAGATATAGCAATAAAGAGAGGTAAACAGGAGCAAAACATTCAAGGTTTTTGCTTTTGTTTATTTGTTTTCATGGTGCTGGGGACTGAATTCAAGCACTTGCACATGCAAAGTATATATTCCACAACTGACATATCTACCCCAATGGGTACAAATTCTGAACCATGTTTCTTTTTTTTCTTTTTCTTTTTTTTTTTTTTTTTTTGTGGTGCTGGGGATCGAACCCAGGGCCTTGTGCTTGCAAGGCAAGCACTCTACCGACTGAGCTATCTCCCCAGCCCTGAACCATGTTTCTTTATGGAATTTCTTGCCTTCCACTCTGGTTCTCTGGCTGTGATACAGCAACAAAGGATCCATTTATCTTGAACCAGAGATGAAAACCACATGATGCAAATGGCAGAGAACACTGTCCCCTCCCCAACAAATCAACCTGGGTTCTAGAGTGGCATGCGTCAGCTTCCCACCTATGATGGTTTTAAAGCATGGTCACCCATTCGTTAGCATGCATTACATACAGAGGTGGGATCTCTGTCCCCACCCCTTAAATCTAGACAGGCTGAGACCAGTTTGACCAGTAGAAAGTGGAAGAAGAAACACCATTCGGCGTCTAAGAAGTCACAGGTGGCCATGCAGCTTCTAATTTATTTACTGGAACATTCCCTCTTGGAGCAGAGTGCAACTACCCTGAGCCCATCATGACATGCAGAAGCCCTTTCAGTATAGAGAAGCCACGTGTGGACACTCCAATCAATGATACTAAGACAAATCTTCCCGTCATGGAAGCCCAGGTGTCAGATGTGGGCATAAAACCTCCAGAGGATTCCAGCCCCAGCCAGGTGAGTTTTTCCCAGACTTAGTCTTCCCCACTAAGACCCCAGATGTCATAAAGCACAGCCAAGCATCCCTACTATGCCCTGCCTAAATCCCTGACCCACAAAAATCAATGAGTTTGATAAGGCAACAGATAACTGAAACCTCACTCACCTGCACCTCACCTTCCTCTATGCTATCATGTAAAAAAGAAAGAAAAGAAGTCGGGCACAGGGGTACCCACCTGTAATCCCAGTGGCTGGGAGGCTGAGGCATTAGGATTGTAAGCTCAAAGCCAGCCTCAGCAATGATGAGGTGCTAAGCAACTCATTGAGACCCTGTCTCTAAATAAAATATAAAATAGGGCTGGGGATGTGGCTCAGTGGTTAAGTGCCCCTGAGTTCAATCCCCGGTACCAAAAAATAAATAAATAAAAAGAAAGAAAGAAATACACTACCTCCTAAAAGTGATTTTACTTTGGGATCGCTGTTACAACAGAATAGCTTATACCCTAAAGCACATTCTTCACTCTTATTTCGAGCTACGGCCTACTACAGCTTATTTTGTCCTTCCCCCACTGTTGGATGTTTAGGTTGTTGCTGGGCTCCTGACCCTCACCAACAGCACAACACTGACTAATATCCTCGAGTAGCTTCTCTGGGCATACAAGCAAGTATCTCTCTGGGGAAGATGCTCTCTGGGGAAAAGAAGTGGAATTCTTGGGCCAGAGAGCACAGGCTGTACACACCTCACCAACGCTCAAGGCCATTGCCATTTAATTTTTCCCAGGTGTTTTTCTAATGTTCCACCAGCAATATTTTCAGCTCAAACCCCAAGGCATTAGGCTGGATAGGGACAGAAAGTCCACAGGCCTTCCCATAACTTTGTCCTCTGGCAAATGGGGTCATTCCTACTCCCCTGCAGTTGTCTCGCTCTGCATAGGCCAGAGTCTCCCCTTCCCAGGGAGATCCCATCCTGGAGACCACACACCTGGGTCACAGACCTGGTCACTCCAAGTCTTGGCTCCAAGGCTCAGAATTTGGGGTGGGGAAGTCAGAAACAAGGACCTTTATATGACACTGTCCCTAGGGTACTCCTCACCTATACCAAGTCTTCACAGATTTCACCCTTGTGCCAGTTTCCCAAGCAGAAGAAAAAGTTCATTTCTTGGCATTCTACTTTTTTCCAGACAGTTGTCTCTACTATACATATCTATTTTTTTGTACTGGAGATTGAACCCAGAGGCGCTCAACCAATGAGCTACATCCGTGGCTCTTTTTATTTTGAGACAGGGTCTCACTCAGTTGCTTAAGGCCTTGCTAAACTGCTGAGGCTGGCCTCAATTTGCCATCTTCCTGCCTCAGCCGCCTGAGTTGCTGAGATTACAGGCATGCACCATCACGCCAGCTCTCCATGTCTTTAATTTTGATGAAATACACAGAATTTGCCATCTTAACCATCGTACGTAAACCGCGACGAGTATAGTCACACTGTTGTACAACCATCTAGCTCCAGAACTTGTCTCCCTGTGAAATGGAAACAACGAACCCATCCACCCACTGCCCCTTCTCCAGCCCCCAGCAACCGCCATTCTAGGGTCTGTCTCTCTGAATCTGCTACTCCAGGGTCACCCTGTGAGTGGAATCCGGCAGCATTTATCCTTTGTGACCGGTTCATTTACACTTGGCATAATGTGTTCGAGGTGCGTCATGCTGCAGCGTGTATCAGAATTTCCTTCCGTCTTAAGGATGGACACTTGGGTTGCTTCCACTTTGAGCTATCATGACTAATGCTGCTGAGTGTGGATGTATAATTTTTTTTTCAAGATCCTGCTTTTAATTCTTTAAGGTATACACTCAGGAGTAAGAATGCTGGATCATATGGTAATTCTACACTTAATTTTTTGTGTGTATGTATGGTGCTGGGGACTGAACCCAGGACTTTGTGCATGAGAGGCAAGCACTCTACCAACTGAGCTACCTCCCCAACCCTATACTTAATTTTTTAAAAAATTTTTTTAGAAGTTGATAGACCTTTATTTTATTCTTTTATTTATACGTGGTGCTGAGAATTGAACCCAGGGACTCACACAAGCTAGGCAAGTGCTCCACCACTGAGCCAAAACCCCAGCCCCTACACATAATTTTTGAGCAATCACAATACTGTTTTCCAAAGTGGCTGCACCAGTTTATTTTAGTTTTAGTTTTTGTTTTTGTTTTCCAGTGCTCGGGACTGAACCTAGGGCTTTGTTTATGCTCTACCTCTGAACTACATCCCCAGCCCTTCCTTACTTTATTTTGAGACAAGGTCTTCCTGAGTTCCCCAGGCTTGCCTTGAACCTGTGATTCGCCAGCTCAACCTCCTGAGCAGCTAGGAATGCGGGTGTGTGCCATGGCGCCCAGCTGGCAGCACCATCTTTTAACTGTCTGTTGATGTGTCCGTGGACATTCCTAGCAGGTAGAGATGATGCTCTCTCTTCCTGTCTTCCCTCTGCACCCAGGGTGTCTCCGTCACCCCCTCATTTGGACCTGTGCTGTGAGCTGCTTTTCCCAGAAGCAGATGAGCCGATGGAGGCAATCCATGGTTGCCTCTCATCCAAACAACCCTGCCCTCCTTGGATGGAACCAGCAGGCCAGATGGAGGCCTTCTGTTGTTTTTTGCTAACCAGGCGGCGATTCCTCTTCTGGGTTACATCCCCAGTTTCTTTGGAGATCCATCTCTCCCTACACTCTATCCACAAGATCCAGTTAGGAGGGGTTGGCCCTCTCCCAGCCTCCAGAGGAAGGGACACAGCCTGGGTCTGGCCAAGCAGCCCATCAGCCTCCCGACCCAACTGGCTGCCTCAAGGATCGACATTCCGAACCAAGGAAAGTGAGCACAGGGTTTGTGTGAGCACTGCAGAGAGAAAGAAGCTCTGTCCCCAGTATTTGAAGGTGGCAAGCTAGAGGCCAGAGCTCATGATGGAGCTGTCTTGCCAACATGTGGGGACCTTGCCTGAGGATGAATCCAACCTAGGCGAATGAGGCTGTGAGGGAGGTGAAGGCTGAGCCGGATGATTTTACTGGAGCCCCAAATCGGCTTCCGTCTGAAGGCAGCGCACCTCGACTCCCCCATGGCAGAGGCAGATGCCATTCTGTTCCATGGCGCTTTGCCAGTTTGCTTTAGGAGTCTCCACTGCAGAGGCAAGTGTCAGAATCCAGAGGAAGAGGGCGAAGAAGGGAGGTTTCCTTCTGGGCAAAGTTTACCACGCTAGTTAAGAAGAGAAGCCATGATCGCTGGAGTCGTTATTAACTACCACCTCTTGCGCAGGGTACTAGCACTTAAAGACACCCAAACCGAGGACCTGCAGGTTTGCTGAATGATCTCTTCATCAAGCCAGCAACTAAACAGACATGCAAAAATATAGATCTTTGGGGCTGGGGAGATGGCTCAGTCGGTAGAGCGCTTGCCTTGTAAGCACAAGGCCCTGGGTTCGATCCCCAGCACGCCCCCCCCCCCCAAAAAAAATACAGATCTTTGAACACCCAACACGGGGCTTTTTCTACCAAATGAAGAGCCTAAAGAATTATTTTAAACAACTTCATGGATGGATAATTTATATACCATAAATTCACCCATGTGACATGCACAATTCAGTGACTTTTATGCATTTACCAACTTGGACAACCATCACCACAGCTAGTGTGGGAACATTCACATCATCACCCAATAAGATCCAGAATATCTATTAGCAGTCATTCCCTGTTTCCTCTCCTGCCCAGCCCCTGGCAACCACAAATCTTCTTTCTGCCTCTATAAATGTATCTTCTCTAGATATCTCATGTAATTGGAATCATTATAATATATGGTTTCTGCATCTGGTTTCTCTGACTTAGCATAAATTTTTGAGGTTTATCTATGTGATAGAATATATCAGCATTTTTTTATGACTAGTCAGCGATAAAAATGTGATACAGATAAACCGGTTTTTGGACATTTGGCTTATTTCCACTTTTGGTTTATTGTGAATAATGCTGCTATGCACATTCATGTACAAGTTTTGTGTAGACATGTATTTTCATTTCTATTGGGTAGATACCTAAGAAGAGAATTGTTGGTTTGTACAGTAAATTTCTAACTTGGTGTGGTGGCACACACCTGTAATCCAAGTGACTTGGGAGGCTGAGGCAGGAGGATCACAAGTTTGAGGCCAGCCTCAGAAACTTAGCAAGACCCTGTCTCAGAATAAAAAAATTAAAGAAGGAGTAGAAATGTAGCTCAGTGGTAAAATGCCCCAAGTACCAATTTTAAAAAAAAATTAAAGAAAATGCCAAACTGCTGAACTGCTATTTTTATTCCTAAGCTTGGCAGCAGTGGACTGGACCACTGGAGACACTCACCCCTGGGAGTCAGCTCTCTGCAGACAGAGCCATTTGCTTGGTAAACCAGCTTATTAAATGTGTTGACTCCCACTTCCAGTTGCTACCTCTAAAAATAACCAGGAGTGCTGGGGGCACAGGGCAGACAAGCAGCTGAGGAGGAAAGGACTCCATTCTGTGGCCCAAAGCAAGCCCCAGTCCCCCAACTGTCTAGTTCAAGGCCAATCCAAACAAACAAACACTTGATAGAACACCCAAAGATGGAGCCAGGGGGCAGAGGGGTTAACTAGAAAGAAAACAATACCCAGCGATGAATCAAATGCTAGCAAGTTTAGTTTACCAAGAGTGAAAACATACTTTTTTTTTTTTTTTTTTTTTGGTACCTGGGATTGAACTCAGGGGCACTTGACCACTGAGCCACCTCCCCAGCCCTATTTTGTATTTTATTTAAAGACAGGGGCTCACTGAATTGCTTAGCGCCTGCCAATGCTGAGGCTGGCTTTAAACTTGAGATCCTCCTGCCTCAGCCTCCCAAGCTGCTGGGATTATAGGCATGCACCACCAACGCCCACCTAAAAACATAATCTTAATACACAACTTGATTATGCCATAAATGATGTTCCTGTGGTCCTAATCCACAAATGACTGACACTGAGTCTACAGTTATTTTTCTTTATAATCTTTTTAGTCTACTGCTCATTTTTTTATGAAATATTTCAGGCATACAAAAAAAGACAGACAGTTCCATAATTAACACCTACCTTCTCACCCTTTAGTAATAGTAGAGCAAAGGGGGGTGAAAGACCCTAGACAGTCTTCCCATCCTCCAGTCACAAAAGGGTGAATGGGGTTTTGGTTTGGTTTTTTGCAGTGCTGGGGATTGAACCTGGTGCCTTGTGCTTGCCAAGTAAATGCTCTACCATTGAGTCATATTCCCAATGCTGCACCCCACACCTCCCCCAGGGCTCCCTTGCTCTGCCCCGAGCTGACTTTAGCCAATGGGAGTCCCCCACAAAGGACTGGAAGGTAAGAGGAGAGAGCTGGAGAATTTGGCTCCTTGGTCTGCTACATCCTTCAGTCACTAGAGCTCTTGACTACAGCTTCTCTTCCCCACAACAAGCAATGGCCAGCTCAGATGACCCCTTCCCAGTGCTCTCCTCCCCTCAGGGACAGGACAAGTAAAGGCTCCCTACTGTGGTCCACTACAGGAACCTCCCTATTAAACTGCCCACACCTCTGAAAATCGCCCCTTCTTTTCAGTAAGATGGTTCTGACAGAATGATTTGCTTCCTGCCAGGGCCCCGCTACACTAAATCTGCTCTGTATGGTTCCCCTGAAGTCTTTACACTTGCACAACATACATATGTAACATTAAATAAAAACATAGTTGCTTTTGTTTTATTTTGGCTTTTCTTTTCTTTTTTTTTTTTTTTTTTGGGGGGGGGGGGTGTGCTGGGGGTTTGAATCCAGGACCACTTTACCTTTCACTGAGTTACACCCCCGAGCCCTCTTTTATTTTGAGACAAGGTCTTGCTAAATTGCTGAGGCTGGCCTCTAACTTGTGATCCTCCTGCCTTCGCCTCCCAACATCACTGGGATTACAGATGTGCACCACCCTTCCTGGCTCATGCTACTGTTTTGAACGATTTTACCTTTATTATAAAAAGCATACTGTACACACCTGTCTGCAACTGCAACGTTCTGCTCAACTTCAATATATCTAGCTCCAGTTTATTCTATGGATTACTCTGCGTGTTCAGTTATAAAAATTATTGTACAGATCTGCTATTAGAGTTTTTAATTGTATGGCTATATATTAGTTATAAAAATGTAGATAGGATTCTGTCTGGATTAGGGGAAAAAAAAACCAGAGTTGCGCTGATATCAGCTCTGGGAGCCAGGATGTCCCTCGCATCTTTTCTGCATGTTTAATTACCATTCTCCACATGCAGGAAACACAAACAAGTGGGTTTCCAACAGAGACGCCGGGAGCTCTGCCACCTCTCCTGTCCTCTGACGTCCCACACTCCACCCCAGAGGGAAGATGAGGTTAATGACTTCAGGTCCCAGCCTGGCTGTGAAACATCTGGTGGCACCTTCTCAACAAAGAGGCTGAGTCATGAGATCCACGACTTGGGAATCAGACCTCCAGAGTCAACATTTCTTGTAAGAATTGCCAGACGGGCATCTCATGGCATCTATAGACAGGGCTCTGACCGAGGAGTGTCAGAGGGTGGCAATCTGGAAAACCGCAGCATAACCATGGTGCCCCCTGACTTGCCTTCTGCTGGTAGAAGAAGAGATGACTTTTATACAGCTTGCTTTCTAAGAAATCATCTTCCAATAGGTTCAACTAGGACCTGTCACCATAGAAACATTACCAAGGATGGCAAGTTGACTTCACATGAAGGGTATTGATTCTGTACCGGGAAAGGGTCTGAGTCATGAGCCAGGATCAATAGGTGTCCTAGGAGCAGTAAGTGGGGGTGTATACCCCGATGTCAGAGGCAGGACAGCATAATGGTTACGTGGTGAGGTTCTGTAGTCAGACCACCCGAGTTCAAATCAGAGCCTGACACTTAGTAGCAGTCAAGTTGTATAATCTTTTTGTGCCTCAGTTTCCTCTACAGTGAAAAGGCTGGGAAAAAGGTTTGTACAATAGGTCATGTGCTGTTACAAAGATGTAATGTCATCAAAAAGAATGGAGTGGGCTGGGCGTGGAACTCAGGGGTACAGCGCTCACCCAGCATGCATCAGGCCCTGGGTTCAATCCTCAGCACCACATAAAAAAACAATAAATAAAGGTAATGTGTCCACCTACGACTAAAACAAAATATTAAAAAAAAAAAAAAGAATGGAATGTGATCTAATGTGCAATTGTGAAATGCCCCAAAGGTAGCACATTAAGTGGTGTCTAACAAGTCACTGTGCATCCCCTGAAAACTTTAATTATCCTATAGTGCCCCTATGAGCTGGCTGTAGCACCTTGGGGGTGCCTTGGCACACAGTTTGGGGATCATAAACAAATTCTATTACATGTCCCCCCCACCAAAAAAAGATGCTTGTCCAGCATCTCTGGTTTTTACTTTCAGTATTTTTGATTTTCCTTCATGGAAATACCCCCCCCACACACACACACACACACATACACACTCATCCCAGATAATGCTGGGATCCCACTCCTAGGTTCCAGAGGTAGACATTTGACCACAGCTTGGCCACTTCTTGCCACAGAGACCAGTTAATTAAGGAATAATCACATGACCCAAGCTGGGTCAATGAGAATCTGTCCTGGGATTTTTACTAGAACTAAGGGAGGTTGAGGGGAGAGGCTCTGTGTCTACCAGCTTCGCCATGTTGGTAGACATCAGCCAGGGGCTACCAGTGGCCATCTTTGCCAGAACATGGAAGAGAGTACCTGAAAATAAAGCTGACAAAGAGAGACACACACAGATCATCTGGTCTAGCCTTACAGGAAACCATTTGCCAGCTGACTTCCCAATACATGAGCCAATAAAACTCCTTTTTTGGCTTAAAACCAGTTGAACTGGGTTTCTGTCACTTGTAACTAAAGTCCTGACCAGTGAATTGTGTGAGAACTCCATACAGATGAAAAGAGACCCAGCAAGTTCAAGTTTTCTTCTAGACCTAGGAGTTTCCAGATATTTTTTGACCCACTGTGTCAGGAACACAAAAAGCATCTGAGTCAAACACAAGCCTAGGCTCAAATTCTGGCTCCATGATTTTTAAGTTGCTTAACATCTCAGCCTCAGTCTCTTTATCTATAAAACAGGGAAGGTTATTGTCGAGATTAAATAACATAATCCAAGTATCACATGGTTTGCTATCCAGTGTTGTCACTGAATTATTGCCAGCCTTTGCTTTGTAGGTAGAGAAACTCAAACTCAGGGCGGTGTCTTGCTGTAGGTCAGACACTGGACAGTGGCAGATCCAGGACTTCAACCCAGGAATCCTGTCCAATTTTCTTTCTGCACCATGTGCTTCTAACAAAAATGGCCACAAGATGCAACCCAATACTCAGTCATAAAGAAGAATAAAATTATGGCATTTGTAGGTAAGTGGATGGAGGTGGAGAATATCATGCTAAGTGAAGTAAGCTAATCATCTCTGACAAGTGGATGATGATACATAACAGAGCCAGGGGAGTGGGTAAGGGAAGCATGGAGGAAGGATGGATTATCTGGAGGGAAATGAGGGGTAGGGAGGGGGCAGGGGGAAGGAAAGATAATAGAATGAGACAAACATCATTACATGTATGATTGTGTACATGTATGATTACATACATGGTGTGACTCTACTTCATGTCCAACCAGAGAAATGAAAAGTTGTATCCCATTTGTGTACAATGAATCAAAAAAATAAATAAATAAATAAATAAAATTCAAAAAGAGGAAACCCAAGATGGAAGAAAACAAAAGTTAAGAGCACCTGGGGTACTGTGCCTCTGCTAGTGGTTAAGAGCACAGGCTGGTGTTCAGCAGTCTGTGCTCAGATCCTGGCTCCAACATTTACAAGCCATGTGACCATAAGTAACCAATTTATCCTCTGTAAAATGGTGTAACAGGATCTGTTTTATGAGGCTTTGATGAGATAGTACTGACCCTCCTGCTTCTAGCCCACCTCCCTGTATTTTTATTACTTTTTTTCTTTTTGGTAGTGCTGGGAATTGAACCCGGGGCCTCAGGCGTGCTAGGCAAGCACTCTACCACGCTGTAACCCCCGGCCCCTCCCTCTGTATCCTATACACAGCAGCCAGAGAGACGCCCGCTTCACTGTCAGTAAGAGTCAGAATCTTTACAATGGCCTACAAGGTCCCTGTCACCCTGTGAGGTCAGGATTCAGGAAAGGCTGCTTTGGACTACCTCCTTCCTGTGCCGGGAGGGACAGGTCAGGTTTCCAGGGATATAAGGCAGGAACTGCTCATTAAATCACCTGCCACGTGTCTGTAAGTGACCTTCTGTGGTCACACCACAGGTCAGGGGGCCAGATTCTCAGACTGATAATCAATTCACCAGATTGGCCAAAACCCAACTGCCCAAAAACTATGTCATCATGGCGACAACTTTCCCTGGAGTCCAGGAAGGCCCTGACAGATGCAAATCAGGTCTGAAGAAAACTGATTCTCTAGAAAATCCCACACTGTGCTGGGGCTTTCTGTGGAGGAGGGGGAGTTCCAAAGACCTTTCAAATCCTCCAGAGTCTGAGAACTGGGCTTCCTCTTTCCTTCATTTCAAAGAGAGAGAGAGAGAGAAAACACAAAGATCCCAAAATCAAATAGAGGCAAATATGAAACCCAAAAATCCCAGATTCTCAGTCAGATGTAGGAAAATCTGGACTGGCCAGGATATTCTGGTGCAAAAAAAAAGTCCTTTGTATTGTTGACCTTCTTAGTTGCAGCCTTCCCCCGACCCCTCCCTGTGTTACCTCCTTGTTCCTCAACCGCGTCTCAGGTCAGAGCCTCTCTCCAACACACACTCACACTCACACACACCGACTCATCACATGCACAGCTCCAGGGACTTTCAGACCACAGGTGCAGAGATCTCCCAAGTAGAGAAGACAGAGAGGAGCCTCCCAACATTTCAGAACTAAGTTCTAGCGCCACTTTTACCACCAAATAGCTGTGTGAGCTCAGCTCAGTCAAGGAGCATGTCCAAGCTTCAGCTTCCTCATCTGTGAACTGAAGATGTAAATGGTGTTTTTGCTCCACTGACTTTTTTTTAGTACCAGGGATTGAACCCAGGGTGCTCAACCACTAAGCCACATTCCCACCCCTTTTTTATTTTGAGACAGGGTCTCACTGAGTTGCTTAAGACCTCTATAAATTGCTGAGGCTGGCCTTGAACTCTCAGTCTTCCTGCCTCAGCCTCCCAAGCTGCTGGGATTACAGGTATGCTCCACCATGCTTGGCCAATCAATGTTCTTGACCCCCAGGAGGCCATCTGTCACCAGCTGACCGTCCCCTCTTCCCCAAAGTAGAACCCAGTCTACCTCTCTAAAGAACTGAGTGATGTCACTCTTCACTACAACACTTGCTGTACACCAAGGGAGGAAATCCAGACTCAGTTCCCAATTCCTCTGTCCCTGACACACCTGAGCATCTAAGACATCAAAAGGAACATAACAACAAATCAAAGGACTCCTTTGCAATCTCTGCCTGCCAAGACTTGCTTTCTAATTGCTGTTAATTGCAATAATTGCATAGCTCTGAAGGGTAAGGCTCCTCCTCCTCCTCCGCCTCCTAGTCTGAGGCAGGGCAAGGGAAAGGAATTATCAACAACAGAAACTTCACACAGCATACCTCTTCTTTTCTGCTCCTGACCCTAAGAACTACTCTGTGGCTCCATAGCTGGACATGAGTTCAAAGCCCAGTGAGACAAAGCCTTAAGACATGGCTGAGGGAGCCAAGCATGGTGGTGCATGCCTATAATACCAGTGCCTCGGAGGCTGAGGCAGGAGGATCGCAAGTTAGAGGCCAGCCTCAGCAACTTAGCAAGACCCTGCCTCAAAATAAAAAATGCAAAGGGCCAGATATGTAGCTTGGTGGTAGAGTGTCCTGGGTTCAATTCAGAGTGCAAAAAAAAAAAAAAAAAAAAAAAAAAGTAGTAGTTGTTCTTGTGGAGCTGGGTATGGTGGCATGTACCTGTAGTCCCACCTACTCAGGAAGTTGAGGTGGGATGCCCAAGAGTTCAAGGCTAGACTGGGCAATATAGTTAAAAAAAGAAAGAAAGAAAAAGAAGAAGAAGAAAAAGAATTAGTCTTCTCCATGAAGGTGGAACAAAAAGGGACCCAAGCTCTAGACCTGAAGGTGAAGGTGCCAAGCTGAAGAAGGCATGAATCCACATTTGCTGGAAGACCATCCTGGGTACCTTACCCTCTGTCCATGGCTGAAACAGCTCCTCATTTCCTGCCCAGGCTCTCCAGCAACCCCTAGCCGTTCATCAGCACCTACAGTCTCATGTTTAGAGAGACTCATCACAGATACCCTTGGCCACCTCCTCTTCCCTCCTCTGGACACTAAGACAACCCAACTACAGACAATAGCCACATGGACAGGTAAGATGTCAGTGCTCCAACTGAAGAGAGGAGGGGAGAAGGGCTGGGGGTGTGATGTGATTTCATGCAAACACAGCATAAGCCCCTGGGAAAACAGTCCTGGGGCTGGAGAGGGAACATCCAAAACAGTCCCTAAAAAAAAAAAAAAAAAAAAAAAAAGTCCCTACATCCCTCTTGGTCAATCACCAAGGGTTCCTAAGGCTCTCTAGTCATCCAAGTGGGTAGCTGAGGCCTCTATCACGAACAAAGCTCCTGCTGGGACCCCTGACAGCAATGTCGTTCTCTCAAGGGACACATCGCACATGCGCCCTCGCCCCACCTGGGGTACAGCTCTGGGCCAGAAGGGTGAGGCTGGGTGAGGCAACCCAGCTGTCAGAACTGACAGGTGCCAACCACAACACACACTGAACCTGCAGCAGCCTAGAGAGGGCAGGCGCCACACAAGAGTTCCCAAAGACGGAAACGGGGATCTCTAATCCCCAAGCACAGTCTGGGGGTTCAAGGTGAACTGCTCCTAAGCACATGTCCCAAAATGGAGCAGCAGAAGAGAGAGCTGCCCTGCCAGCGGGAGAGGGGTGGTCAAGTGCCGAAAGCAGATGTGGTGGGTGGCATCGGGGGACCCCTGCGGCGGTGGGTGCTGGGCTGTCCTCTTTGAACCCTAGCACTACCAGGCCCCCTCAGTCTTGATCCACATGGACACAACCTGGAATTTGCCCTCGGAGGCCACAGACCAACTTTCTGCAGCGAATAAGGTGCGCAGAGCAAAGAGCGGGTGAGAGGGCGGGAGAATGGGGGGCTTCGACAGGGCGCCCCAGGAGGGTAAAGAACTGGAACGCTGGGAGGGGGTTGGGGGCTGGTCCAGGCCGACCACCAGCGCCCAGGGGCTAGCCAGGCGCACACCGGGGCCCCGTCGCCCCACCTCCTGGGCTCGGCGGGTGGGAAGGGGAAGACACTGCACCGCAAGTAGCAGGGTTGCGGGACCAGGTGGTCCGGCCCTACCTGCAGTTCCTGAAATTCCCCCTCCAGCTCGTGCCACTCGCGCTCGCAGCACTCCAGCTGCCCCGACATGGTGCAGTGGTGCAAGGCGGCGGCGGCCGCGGCTGCTCCCGCAGCGTGGCCCCGCCAGCCACCAGCACCCCACGCCCGCCCGCCCGCAAGCCGCCTTCAGAGGCACCAGCTGTTCCTGCGCAGCCGGAGCCACGCGCGCGCCTGACGTCACGGTCCCCGCCCCGGCGCCTGCCCCACCCCCTCGCCCGAGAGGCGGGGCCCCGCGCGTGCGCACTGGGCTCCCCGGCTCCCTACCCGCACTCTGCGCGCCCGCCCGGTACTAAGGCGTTTTGCAGGTTTTAGCTGGGTCTGTCGCTGCCCCCTCGGGATATCTGCGCCTTCAGGACCCCTCTCTTCTCGGAGGGGCGGGCCAGAGTTTGTCCGCAAGCTGCTTTTGCAGCACTTACGTTATTTAGTTTGTGGTTTGGGGAGCGTCGGCTGGTGGGGGTGAGAAAGATTTGGGAGGGATGAAAGTTCACCGCCACCACCAGGACCCCTTAATCTCTAATCTGGCCCACGGCCAGTGCCCTGGAATTCCAAAGCTGACATTGACCGTGTCGTAAGGTCGGGGACAGGGCGGGGAAGACCTGTCATTTCACGTTACTATTTACTGCAACCTATGCATTCGAGATTCCTGCCCTCTAAGACTGGGTGACTCTTAACAGCTGTCTCTTTCACTCACTGAAGGACACAACATCCTCCAAACTAATTTCATCCAGTTTCCTTCCCTCCTCTGCAAAGTGTTCCAAGATCTGCCCCAGCCTGGCTTTTCGGTCCCGTCTCGTACATTGACGACAGATCATGCTTTCCAGCCATTGTTTTTTGTCATCCGGGCTTTGCACGGCATACTCTTCCCTCTGCATCCTATACGGTTCCCTCTTTCTCATGACCAGAGCCTCGATTCATTTGACACCTGCTTTAGTTTCCTAGGGCAGTGGTAACTACAAACTGGATGATTCAAGTACCGCAAACGAGATGGCCTAAACAATAGAAATGTATTTCTCTCACATATATTTCAGGCTGAAAGTCTGAAATCAAGGTGTCAGCAGGGCCTTGCTTCTTCGAAGTCCTGGGAAGAATCCTTCCTTGTTTATGATGGTGCCTACTAATCCTAGGTGTGCCTTGGCTTGGACTGTACCACTCCAATCTCAGACCTGTGTCACATGGCCTTTGGTGTATCCTCTCTTCATATCTACTCTATTATGGCATCTCAACTAATCACATCTGCAAATACTCCATTTCCAAATAAGGTCATGTTCTGAGGTGAGAATTCTATCTTTCTGGGGGACACAAGGCAATTCATAATATCGCCTCTGAGCAAAGACCCTCCATGAACAACCAGAAGTTCACACCTCCCCTGGCACTTGATATAGCACCTGCTTTATTTTCTTCATGCAAGTTATTATTATATGAAGTGATTTGTTCCCAATCGGTTATATGTTTCCCTCCCTGAGTAAATAACCTCTATGAAATCTCAGGGAACTAATCCTTGTCTTGGTTGTCATTGAATCCCCAAGAGTTTCAGCCACTGTAGACACTCAATAAATATTTGTTAATTCAGCAAAATAGCAGGCTATAAAATCAACACACATAAATCTACAGCATTTTTATACGCAAGCGACGAAACAGCTGAAAGGGAAATGAGGAAAACAACTCCATTTGCGATAGCCTCAAAAAAAATAAAATACTTGGGAATCAATCTAACCAAAGAGGTAAAAGATCTCTACAATGAAAACTACAAAGCACTGAAGAAAGAAGTTAAGGAAGACCTTAGAAGATGGAAAGATCTCCCATGTTCTTGGATAGGCCGAATTAATATTGTCAAAATGGCCATACTACCAAAAGTGCTATACAGATTCAATGCAATTCCAATTAAAATCCCAATGACGTACCTCACAGAAATAGAGCAAGCAATCATGAAATTCATCTGGAAGAATAAGAAACCCAGAATAGCTAAAGCAATCCTTAGCAGGAAGAATGAAACAGGGGGTATCGCAATACCAGAACTTCAACTCTACTACAAAGCAATAGTAACAAAAACTGCATGGTATTGGCACCAAAATTGATAGGTAGATCAATGGTACAGAATAGAGGACACGGACACAAACCCAAATAAATGCAATTTTCTCATACTAGACAAAGGTGCCAAAAACATGCAATGGAGAAAAGATAGCCTCTTCAACAAATGGTGCTGGGAAAACTGGAAATCCATATGCAACAGAATGAAACTAAACCCCTATCTCTCACCCTGCACAAAACTCAACTCACAATGGATCAAGGACCTTGAAATCAGACCAGAGACCCTGCATCTTATAGAAGAAAAAGTAGGTCCACATCTTCACCTTGTTGGCTTAGGATCAGACTTCCTTAACAGGACTCCCATAGCACAAGAAATAAAAGCAAGAATCAATAACTGGGATAGATTCAAACTAAATAGCTTTCTCTCAGCAAAGGAAACTATCAGCAATGCGAAGAAAGAGCCTACAGAGTGGGAGAATATCTTTGCCACTCATACTTCAGATAGAGCACTAATTTCCAGAATATATAAAGAACTCAAAAAACTCTACATGAAGAATACAAATAACCCAATCAACAAATGGGCTAAGGAAATGAACAGACACTTCACAGAAGATGTACAAGGAATCAACAGATATATGAAAAAATGTTTACCATCTTTAGTAATAAGAGAAATGCAAATCAAAACTACACTAAGATTCCATCTCACCCCAATTAGAATGGCGATTATCAAGAACACAAGCAACAATAGGTGTTGGAGAGGATGTGGGGAAAAAGGTACACTCATACATTGCTGGTGGGGCTGCAAATTAGTGTAGCCACTCTGGAAAGCAGTGTGGAGATTCCTTAGAAAACTTGGAATGGACTTACCATTTGACCCAGCTATCCCACTCCTCGGCCTATACCCAAAGGACTTAAAATCGGCACACTTCAGAGATACAGTCACATCAATGTTCATAGCGGCTCAATTCACAATAGCCAGACTATGGAACCAACCTAGATGCCCTTCAATTGATGAATGGATAAAGAAACTGTGGTGTATATATATACAATGGAATATTACTCAGCTATAAAGAATAATAAAAGTATGGCATTTGCAGGCAAATGGATGAAATTGGAGAATATCATGTTAAGTGAGATAAGCCAATCTCAAAACTCCAAAAGAGGAATGATCTCACTGATAAGCGGATGATGACACTTAATGGGGAGTGGGAGGGGGACAAGAATGGAGGAAGGAGGGACTGTATAGAGGGAAAAGAGAGGTGGGAGGGGTGGGGGGGAAGGAAAAAATAACGGAATGAATCAAACATCATTACTCTATGTAAATATATGAATATGCAAATGGTATGCTGTTACTCCATGTACAAACTGAAACAACATGTATCCCATTTGTTTACAATAAAAATAAATTTTAAAAAATAAATATTTGTTGAATGAATGGAAGGAATGAATTTTTTTTTTTTTTTTTTTTTTTTTGGTGCTGGGGATACCAACTGAGCTATCTCCCCAGCCCAGGAATGAACTTTATTGAAGATCAGCCACCACAGAGGTTCACAATGTTGCCAGATGTGGTAGTGCAGGCCTGAAATCTCAGCAACTCTGGAGGCTGGGACAGGAGGATTACAAATTCAAGACCAGTCTCATTAACTTACCAAGGCCCTGTCTCAAAATAAAAAATCAAAAGAACTGGGGATGTGGTTCAGTGGGTAAGCCCCTCTGGGTTCAATCCTAGTACTAAAAAAAGAAAGAAGGGGCTGGGGAGATAGCTCAGTCGGTAGAGTGCATAAGCTTGTAAGCATAAGGCCCTGGGTTCCATCCCCAGCACCCCCGTCCCCAAAAAAAAAAAACAAGAAGAAAGAAAGAAAAAGAAAAAGCTCCCAATGTTTTGGGTTCTTAGATATCTCCAAGAACTTTGAATGGGAAAAATGCACATATGCACACAGAGAGATACTTGAAATTCTTATTGAGCCCTGAAAAAGGATGCAATCTACCTAAGATCTAGCCATTGGTGCACACCTATAATCCTAGCGGCTGAGGCAGGAGGGTCACAATTTCAAAGCCAGCTTCAGAAATTTAACAAGACCCTAAGCAATTTAATGAGACCCTATCTCAAAATAAAGTATAAAAAGCACTGGGGATGTGGCTCAGTGGTTAAGCACCCCTGGATTCCATCCCTGGTACCAAAAAAAAAAAAAAAAAAAAGATCTAATTAGTGATAAACTTTGAATTAAGGTTCCCATCTGTGACTCCCAAACATTGTATCAATTAATAAATCAAACATCCCCGAAGCTCAGTGGTGGGCTATGGGCAATCAAATTCAGAAACTGTTTATTGTACTGCAAGTGAGTGAGGAAGAGCATAGGGTTCATGAAGTTTGGCTGCTGTCTTTCCATAAACACTTCACAGGATCTGATGCTGGGATGAAAAACCTGAGCTGGGCAGTAATTCCAGTCAGTCAGGAGGCTGAGGCAGGAAGAGCCCAAGTTTGGGGTCAGCCTGAGCTAGTCCGTGTCTCAAAACAAAAAAATTCAAAAGGGCTGGGGATATAGTGCAGTGGTAAAGCATACCTAGGTTCAATCCCCAGTACCAGAAAAAGAGAAAGAGAGAGAGAGAGAGAGAGAGAGAGAGAGAGAGAGAGAGAGAGAGAGAGAGAGAGAGAGAGAGAACTGGAAAGGAGCAATCCCTCATTTATCTATTCTAAAAATATTCATTGTGGCTGTTGCTGCCCCAGGCTTTGGAGATAGAGCAACTACCAAAACAAGACAAAAACTCCTGTCCTCATAAAGTTTAGATTCTAGAGAGTCTAAAACTCCAAACTGAAGTATTTGAGTTTTTTTTTTGTTTGTTTTTGCAGTGATAAGGATTGAGCCCACAGCCTCAGGAATGCTAGGCAAATGCTCTACCTCAGAGTTACATCCCAGGGCTGTGTTTTGTTTTTATAGAGAAAACTTCAGACATACCCAGAAACAGAAAGAACAGCACCCAACACTCAATTTCAACACTCAACTGATAACCGATCTTATTTTATCTACATCTCTACCCATTTGTCTGCCTTTTGTATTATTTTGAAGTAAATTTCAAATATCCTATTCCAAAGAGTTTCTTTTTGTAAGATTAAATGAAGTATAATTTTTCTTTTCATTTTAAACAAGAAGTTTATTTAAACAACAAGATACTTGACTTGAAGGGAAAACTATCTAGGAATCTTTTTTATTCTTTTAGGAGTAATTTACCCCTACTTAAAGACAGATTGCCCTACATGTAACAGCTACATACAAAAAAGTTATAAAATTGTCCTTGGTTTTACAATGATAAATGAAAAACATTAAAATTCTCCAATCGAACAAGGTATGCAAGGATTTTTATGTTGTTCAGGTTTTTTTGTTGTTGTTGTTAAAACAGTGAGCGCAAAATAACTTACTGGAATATAAAGATAAGAGCTGAATGGGCATGCCACTAATGAAGAAAGGGGATAATTTCACAGAACCAGCATTTTTCCCCATCCCATCTCCATTTGATGTCAATCAAAACATATAATTGGCCATTTAGTTAAAAAAAATATCATGTGTTTGTGCACATACACCAGTTACTTTATGTACAACAAAGGAATGGGGAAGGGGAAAATGAAAGAATAGAGAAAACTATACTGTAGTAGTCAGGATGTGGTGGAACCAAATTGCAGTTTTCTAATTAAGAATGTATTCTTGGTCTGTAGGAACAGAGATCTGAAGTAAAGTAGCAGGTTCCCTTTTTAGTAGACACCTCCTGTCTGCTGCTGGAACACATCCATTGTATCTTCATCCTCCATTTCCAACTGTGCAGGTGTCTGTTTCATTAATCGGCTGCCCATCAAATCGTAATCTGATCTGCTTCATTGACAAACCCTGTCGTTCCCAATAGGCTTTCATGAGTTCACTAAGTGGTGTCTGCCTCTTCATCTTACACTGCACTGCAGAAGCATCCTGCCCCGCCACCTTCAAGTTAATATGATCATTGTCCTCAGTCTTAACTCCTTCCTTGGGCTTTTCGTGGGCCACGGCAAATGCCAGAGTCTCCTCAGCTGCCACTTCACAAAAGAGGCACCAGGTCCGCACTGAACGAGCATGCCATGAAGTATAATTTATATATAATAAAATTCATTCTTTTTGATGTACAGTTGCATGAGTTTTGATAAATATATAGCTACGTATGTGATCACATACCCAAAATGGACAGTTCCTAGTGTGCGTTTCCTAAGGGCTCTTCTAGTTCATTGATCTTTTCTTCTCTAATGCCTAATCCACCATTAATCCTATCCAAACTAGAAGTTATACTTGGATCTTTTTTATGTTTTCTATACCTCCACTTAACCTTGCTAATATGTGAAACAGTAATTAATAACTAAAAGTAATTAACACTAAAAATGTCCTTCTCTGCTAATTTTAATATCTGTGTGCTTTTGATTAATCTATTTTTCTTTTTCTTTTTTTTTTGCAGGGTGAGTACTGGGGGTTGAATTCAGGGGCACTCAACTACTGAGCCACATCCCCAGCCTTATTTTGTATTTTATTTAGAGATAGGGTCTCACTGAGTTGCTTAGCACCTCACCATTGCTGAGGCTGGCTTTGAACTCTCGATCCTCCTGCCTCAGCCTCCCAGCTGCTGGGATCACATGCGCGCTCCACCGCACTCGGCTTATTTTTCTCTTGATAAAATGCCTGGTTATTATTGATTATATGTCAGACATTGGAATCCGTGAATTTTCCTTTTCAGGTACTTCCTCTCTCTTTTTTCTTTTCTCCTCTTCATGCTTTCCTTTTCTTTCTCCCTCTTCCTTTCTTCTCTTGAATTTTGGAATGCCGAAACATATTCTGCTTTTGGTTTTGTTTTGGGTACTGGGAATTGAACCCAGGGGCACTTTACCACTGAGCTACCTCCCCAGTTCCCAGTTGTGGTTTCTGTTTTTTTGTTTTGTTTTTTGGGGAGTACCACTTAACCACAGAGCCACAACCCCAGTCCTCTTTGTTTCTTGAAACAAGGTCTTGCTAATATGCCAAGTCTGGCCTCAAACTAGAGATGCTTCAGCCTCAGCCTCCCAAAAATAGCTGGCAATGGGAGGATGCAGGGGCACATCCTGTAATCCCAGGCTTGGGAGGCTGAGGCAGGAGGATTGCAAGTCCAAGTAACTGGTGTCACAGGTGTGCACCACCACCTGGTGCATCTTGTTTTAAGTGCAAACAAAACAGTGCCAAATCTAGAGCTCATGTTTCCCACTACTGAGGTGAGACGGATGTCCCATGAATCATCAGGTTTTCCAGGCTGGCTGGTGTACAAGCACTCTTCTTTGCTGCGTGTGAGCATCATGCACGTGTACCTCTACCCTTTTCAGACTTTATTCTGGCTGGGGTCACTGCCTTCCCTTGAAGGGGTCAGTCAGTCTTCAGCTGACTGCAGACCTCTGGACTTATGCCAGTACAGGTGTCTCCTCTCCAGAGTGTCAAGCCCTTGGTCCTCCCGGACTCTCAGCCCCATCTTTCAATTCAGGGCCTCCGTCAGACTCCACCTGGAATCCCCCCATCATGCACTGTGGCCTGGAAACTCTCAAGACAGGAAGCTGGGGCAGTTGTAGAGCTAAATCCATGTGTTTCCTGTCTCTCAGGGATCACCGTCCTTCATTGACTAATGTCCATGTCTGTTGGGGGAGTTGTTTCCAGTAAGAAAGTAAATCCAGTCCCTGATACTACATCGTGGTCAGCATAAAGCATCTGCAGTTCATCCATGCTCTTGTCTATATCAGCCATTCATTCCTTTTTTCTTTTCTTTTTTAAAATTTTTTAACTTTATTTGTTCTAATAAAGTTGTATATGACAGTAGAATGCATTTATACATTTTGACAGATCATATATAAATGGAGCGTAATCTCTCATTTTTCTGACGTTACATATTGCAGGATCACATTGGTCATGCAGTCATACACGTACTTAAGGTAATAATATGTTTCACTCTATCCTTCCTTCCCCCATGGCTCTTCCCCTCCTTCACTCCCCTCTACCTAATATAAAGTGCCTTTATTCTTCCCTATCCTACCCCTTATTGTGAATTAGCTTTCGCCATATCAGAGAAAACATTTGGCCGTTGGTTTTGTGAGTTTGGCTTATTCACTTAGCATGATATTCTCTAACTCCATCCATTTACCAGCAGATGCCAGAATTTCATTCTTCTTTAAAGCTGAGTAATATTCCATCATGAATATATACCATATTTTCTTTATCCATTCATCTGTTGAAGGGCCCCTAAGTTGGTTCCCTAGTTAGCTAATGTGAATTAACTGCTGTGAACATTGATGTGGCTGTCACCGTAGTATGTTGATTTTAAGTCTTTTGGGTATAAACCAAGGAGTGGGATAGCTGGGTCAAATGTTGGTTCCATCCAAGTTTTCTTTTCTTCTCTTTTTTTCCTGAGCACAGTTTCGTAACGTGAGTATGTCACAGTTTGCATATCCATTAGCCAGTTGAGGGGCATTTGGGTTTTTTCAAGTTTGGGTTGATTTTTAATAAAGTTGCTATAAATATTTGTTAGAGTTTCTAAATTAAAAAAAAGATTTTAGGGCTGGGGTTGTAGCTCAGTGGTAGAGCACTTGCCTAGCATGGGTGAGGCACTGGGTTCAATCCTCAGCACCACATAAAAAAATACATAAATAAGTTATCAAGTCCATCTACAATTAAAAGTAGTTTTAAAAAGATTTTATATAAAAATCTAGACATTCTTTTTTGCTGTTGTTGTTACTGGGAACTGAATCCAGAGGCACTCTTCTACTGAGCCACATCACCAGACCTTTTTATTGCTAAGTTGCTTACCTTTCTAAATTATTAAGGCTGGACTTAAACTAGCAATCCTCCTGCCCCAGTCTCCTGAGTCGCTGGGATTACAGGAAAGTACCAATGTGCCCAGTTTCCCCCTTCCTTCCTTCCTCCCTCCCTCTCTCCCTCCCTCCCTCCCTTCCTTCCTTCCTTCCTCCCTCCCTCCCTCTCTCGCTTCCTTCCTTCCATCCTTCCTTTCTTCTTCAGTGCTGGGATTGAACCCAAGGCCTCACAAGCTGAGGCAAGGACCTTACCACTGAGCTATATTTCTGGCCCCCCATCTGTTCTTATAAGGTGCTCCACTTAGGGACAACTAGCCCCATGACTTGAGCAATTGCAGAGAGACACAAGTAGCACACATAGCAGTATGCAGCTGTCCAGGCATGGCCGTGCACACCTGTCACCCCAGCAATTTGGGAAGCTGAGGTAGAAAGATTACAAATTCAAGGCCAGCCTCTGCAACTTAGTAAGACCCTGTCTCAAAAAAAAAAAAAAAAAAAGTCACGTAGCAATATGTGCTGGTGCTCTTCTGTAGACCACATAGTGTGCATTAACTCTTCATGACAACCTTATATGGAAGGAGTGTAATTATTCCTGTTGGACAGCGCAGATGTGCACTGACTTACAGTGGCGTTAGGCCCCAGGAAACACCTCATAAATCAAAAATATCTTTAGGTCAAAAATGCATTTAATACACCTAATCTGCCAATCATCACGGCTTAGCAACACAGCACACTGTAGCGTGTCGGCTGTTTCTCACTGGAAGCGTACGTACTGCTTTCCCACCACCATAGAGTCAAAAAATTCAAAGTCCAACCATAGTTAGCGGGGGACTGCCTGTACTCTTAAAGCAAAATTCCCCCTACTTATTATTTTTTAAAATTTTTTGTGTTTTTTGTTCTGGGGTTGAACCCAAGGTGCTTTACCACTGAGCTACATCCCCAGGCCTTTTTACTTTGAGTCAGGTTCTCACTAATTTGTTTGATGTTCTCACTAAACTGCTGAGGCTGTCCTCAAACTTGAGATCTCCTGCCCCAGCTCCCTGAGTTGCTAGGATTACAGATGTGTGCCAGTGCACACTGGGTTTGATTCTCCAACTTTTAACATACCCATAAACCACATTCTTGGGATCTTATTAAAATGTAGATTCTGACTGATCGCTAGTAGTGCAGGCCTGTAATCACAGCCACTAGGGAGGCTGAGGAAGAAGGATCATATTTTCGAGGCTGGCCTGGGCAATTTAGCAAGACCCTAGCTTCAAAAAACAAAAGGCCTGGAGATGTAACCCAGTGGTACAGTGGTAAAGTGTCCCTGAGTTCCATCCCTAGTACCACAAAATACAGATTCTGATTCAGAAGATTCTAGGAGATAGATGCCCAAGACCCTATAATTCTATAAACTCCCAGACAATGCTGCAGTCCAAGGCATAACTAGGTAAAGGCACACACCCAAGATCACCCAGCTACAAGTAGCTATATTAACTTATACATGGTAAAAAATATCTAAGGCCAATTCTCAAAAAAAGTACACCTGTCTAAGGCAAAGTTAAAATTCTAGAGACTTTCGACTTTCTGGGAATGTAACTCAGTGGTAGAGCACTTGCCCAATATATATAAGGCCCTGGATTCAATCCCTAGTACTGCCAAAAAAAAAAAAAAAAAAAATTTCCAGGGACTTTTCCTTCATTTTCTTCTCTCAAATGTCTTTGCTCAAAATAGTCCCAAAGATCATAACAAGCAATTTATGTTCAGATAACAGCAGCACTTTTCAGATCACCCACAAACTGGAATCATCCCAAATGCCCCACTCTAGGTAAATAGTTGAGTAATCTCTGGTCTCCCATATCATGTAACACTATGTGGCTATTAAACTGACAATTGTGGGAATGGAAATGGATACCTGTAAACAGATATATGAAATCACACGTGGGCCAGGTGCAGTGGCACATGATGGTAATCCCAGTGACTCTGTAGGCTAAAGCAGAAGGATCACAAGTTCAAGGTCAATCTCAGGAATTTAGCAAGGCTCTAAGCAATTTAGCAAGACCCTGCCTCAAAAATAAAAACTAAAAAGGAGATGTGGGTGCTGGGGTTGTGGCTCAGTGGTAGAGCACTTGCCTAGCACATGTGAGGAACTGGGTTCCCTCCTCAGCACAACATAAAAACAAACAAATAAGTTATAAAAATTTTTTTAAGAAAAGAGCTCAAATGTGGCTTAGTGCTTATGCACCCCTGGGCCCTGGGTTCAGTCCCCAGTACATACATACACACACACACACACACACACACACACACACACACACACACACAATCACATTTGGTTAAAGAAAAAGTAGGACTAAAATTATGATAATTCATGTGCCCTGAAATTCATGTGCCTGGGTAAATTTAGTGCAACAGAATTGGCCTAGTACATAAATTGGTAACATTTTTTTGGAAAGTTACCAGATATTTAGTGAAAATGTAAAACCCTCACCTTACTATGTTCACAGGTTTATAAATTAAATAATAGATATTGTGTTTTTCTCCATCTCTTTTTTTTTTTTTTTTTTTTTTTTTTTGGCTTTTGACCATATTCCTGGCTCATAACTCCCTCCCCAGGGCAGGTTATAGAAACTAATCTTCGGCCTTTCTGACTTGGAACTGCTTGTAAATAAATTCCCTGACCTGCCTTGTCCAACAGTAGGTCCTAAGACCCCCTTCATTCCAGAGGGGTCCTGCCTTATGCCCCGGAGGAAGGAAGCTCCGTGGAGAGCCAAGGATCTGAATCGGCAGGCTTTGCTGGGTTTTCCCACCCAGGCTATCAGCAATCGTGCCTATGCAATGCAGTCTCCTTAAAAGAACCAAAAAGAAGTGGTGGTGCACGTCTGTAATCCCAGTGACTTGGGAGGCTGAGACAGGAGGATCACAAGTTCACAGCCAGCCTCAGCAACTTATAGAGTTCCTAAGCAACTTAGTGAGGCCCTGTCTCAAAAAATAAAAAGGCTGGGATGTGGCTCAGCAAGAGTCCCTGGGTTCAATTCCTGTTACAAAAAAAAAAAAAAAAAGACAAGGTTTAGAGAGCTTTCAGGTAGCTGAATACATTGAAGGTTCCTGGAGTGTGATGCCCCCAAAGAAGATGTGGAAGCTCATGTCCCTTCTCCCATACCTTGCCTTATTCATCTGTTTCCTTTGTAATATCCGTAATCATGAACCAGTAAATATCAGTAAATGTTTCCGAGTTCTGTGAGTCACTTAAATTAATCGAACCCAAGAAGGGGACTAGGAAAACCTTGATTTCACAGGAAAAACACAGGATTTATGATTGACATATAAGGTGGCAGTCTTAGGGATTAAGCCCTCAATCTGTAGGATCTATGCTCCCTCCAGGTAGACAGTGAATTAATGCTGAATGGGATTTGAGGAAGCCCAGCAGGTGTCAAAATGGCCACAGAAATGATAGCTTCCTTGCTGGTAACAAGCAAACCCCACACCTCTCGGAGTGGCAGAGGTGAGCTGGATTGAGTGCACGGCAGGAAAAACTTGAGTGTGGGTTGGGTTTTCCTTCTATACCTTCAGAGCTATTTCTATTAAATGTCATGCAATTAAGGTTTATTGTTCAAGTATGAGAATGTCCTTTATGCAGTTATTTGTGTTACTTAGCTTGGGTGTGGGGGGGTTATGGGAGGGTAACTAAATTCCACATTGGTGACAGGCTATGTGACAGAGTAGGGGCTTGGCCCAGTCAGTCAGACCTGAGCTCAAATCTCAGCTCTATAGCTACTAAACAGATGGAGGCAGGTGGATCACTTGAGCCCAAGAGTTCAAGGCTAACCTGAGCAATATAATGAGACCCTGTCTCAAAAAAATAAATAAATAAATAAATAAAATCTCAGTCCCACCACTCACTAGATGGGTAAACCTGTACCTCATTTACCTTCTCTGTAAAGAGTGTAAATTCTTGCTGGGCATGGTGGTGCACATCTGAAATCCCAGTGACTCCAGAGGCTGATGCAGAAGGATCACAAGTTCAAGGCCAGCCTGGGCAATTTACAAGAGTCTCAATAATTTAGCGAGACTGTATCTTAAAATTAAAAATAAAAAGGACTGGGATGTAGCTCAATGATAAAGCATCCCTGGGTTCAATCCCCAGTGTCTAAATAAATAAATAAATAAAATTAGCAATAAACAGAACTGGGGATATAGTCCCAGCATTAAACAGTATTGGCTTTACATATTCATGTTTTCTTTAAAATAAATATTTTGGGGCTGGGGATGTAGCTCAGTTGGTAGAGTGCTTGCCTTGCATGCGCAAGGCCCAGGGTTCAATCCCCAGCACCACAAAAAAAAATAATAATAATAATAAATAAATAAATAAATAAATATTTTGTTTAGGTATATTTTAAAATATACCTAAAAGTCTGCAAAGATAGTACAGCGTTCCCATCTACACTTCGCCCAGCTTCCCATAATATTGATGATTTACATAACCACGGCACATTGATCAACATCAAAACTACTTTCCCAGGAAATGGGCTGAAGATATTTGCTTTCCACTTAATTTAACATTTTGTTGTTATTGTTGTTATCATCTTATTTAAGCTAGAACTCTCAGAGAATCAGCTAAATTTAAGTATACACATTTGTGTTTTGAAGTTAACTGGACTTAAACATTCTAATATTGTTATTATTATTTGTTGGATAAGTCATTGTTTTTGAAATGATATTCTAGCATGAACTCTGTATGGGTCGGGGGCTGGGTTTTGTTTCTTAAATCACAAAGTTTAACTTGCTTTTTTTTTTTTTTTGTGGGGGAGTGGGTTATCAGGGATTGAACTCAGGGGCATTCAACCACTGAGCCACATCCCTGGCATTTTAAATAACAAAGTGATCTGTTTTCCCTTGAGACTTCCTTCTCCTATGTAGGTATTTGAGCTGTTATAAGAGAAATTTATTGATATAAACCTTAGGAGAATTCTAATTAAATATATTTCTAAAAGTATTTTTTAAAAAATTCATGCCAATAGATTATTATAAACTAAACATCAGTCTTTGCTCAGATTTTGCTCAGTTTCTCCACTAACATCCTCCTCTGTCCCAGGATTCAATCTGTGTGCCCCCACTGCATTTAGGTACTCTGTCTCTTTGGTCCTCTCTGGTCTATCAGAGAGTATCTCAGCCTTGCTTTGTTTTTCATGACCGTGACACTTTTAAAGATATTTGCATATTTTTAAGATAACAGCTTTAGTAAGATATCATTTATGTACCATAAAGTTCACCCCTTGTCTTGGAAGCCATGACTCAGTGGTTTTTGGTATATTCACAGGCTGAACCACCGTTCCTCTACCTAATTCTACGATGTTTTTATCACTCCTTCAAACAAATCTAGACACGTGAACAGTACTACCCTTCCGCCAGCCTGGCAGCACTACTCTTTCTGTCTCTAAGGATCTGCCTATTCCAGGCATTTCATAGTAAACAGAATTTCACCATACATGGCTTTGTGTGACTGCTTCTTTCTTTTCTTTAGTGTATATCACAGGGTTGATCTACACCATAGCATGTTTCAGGACCTTATTCCTTTTATCACTGATCACTGAATAATATTCCATTCCACTTTCTAATCTATTCATCAGTGGATGGAAACTTGGGTTGTTTCCACTGTTTGGCTATTATGTGCAGTACTGCTGTGAATATTCGTGCACGAGTTTTTGTGTGGCCCTGTGTTCTCATTTGTCTTGGGTATACATCTAAGAATGGAATTACTGAGTCATACAGCAACTCCGAGTTTGACATTTTAAGGAATTGTCACACTATTCCAGAGTGGAGACACCATCTTACGTCCTTACCGACAACACGAAGTTTCCATTTCTCCACATCCTCACCAACACTGGTTATTGTTATTATCTGTGTTTTCAATTTAACCCCCCTTGAGGTTTCATGTGAAATTGGTAACACGTTGTGTTTTTTTTTTTTTTTTTTTTTTCTTTTACTCTTTTGGTACCAGGGATTAAACTCAGAGGCACTTAGCCACTAAGCCATATCCCCATACCTTTTTAGGTTTTATTTTTGAGACAAGGTCTCAATAAATTACCTAGGACCTCACTAAATTGCTGAGGTTGGCTTTCAGCTTGCAATCCCAACCTCCCAAGTCACTGGGATTACAGGTGTTTGGTACCACATGCAGCTACAGATACTTTTTTTTTTTTTTTTTTTTTTTTTTTTTGTACTTTGGATTGGACTCAGGAGCATTCAACCACTGAGCCTCATCCCTGACCCTATTTTATATTTTTTACTTAGAGATAGGGTCTCACTGAGTTGCCTAGCATCTCACATTGCTGAGGCTGGCTTTGAACTCTCGATCCTCCTGCCTCGGCCTCCTGAGCCACTGGGATTAAAGGCGTGTGTCACTGCGCCCAGCTAGAAACACTTATTTCCTTTGTAATCTTTAAGCATTTTATGGGGAGGCACTTTAATAAGTATTTTGCTCTTCATTTTTCATGCCATTTATTCATGACAACATGAATTCATGATTTCCTCTTAGTAGATGATTTAAAATCCAATACTATAACTATGGGTTTTATTCTTTCCTTTTTTTTTTTTTTTTGGTATCAGAAATTGAACCCTGGGACAATTAACCACTGAGTCACATATTTTATTTAGAGGCAGGGTCTCACTGAGTTGCTTAGGGCCTCACTAAATTGCTGAGGCTGGCTTTGAACTTGTGCTCATCCTGCCTCAGCTTCCCAAGTCCCTGGGATTAGAGGGGTGCACCACCACATCCTGCTTGTTTTATATTTGGGGAGACCCAGTCTCCTTGTATTGCCCAGGCTGGTCTTGAACTCTGATTCAAGCAATCTTCCTGACAGCCCCCTGATGAAGTAGAACAGGCACATATCATGGTAACCAGCTACTATAACCATGTATCTTAATGCTTAAATTGTCACAGACTTGGCCACTGAGACACAGTCAACGTCTCATCTTGCTTTAAGCATTTCCTTATTCTTTGGCATAGGAGATGTTTTGTCCTGGTGAGTGTCACTACTCTTGGGCTCTCTCAGAGAATGGATCTAGGGAATCTGTTTGTATGTGTACATGGATGTACCTGGGTGTATGTGTGCATGTGTACATACATGCATGTGTGTATGTGCCTATACACATTTATATCTTTATAACTATATAACTATATTTATCCACAGATTTAAAAAACTAAACCAATATCCAATTCGAATTCAGAGGGTTCATTCTGGTTTCCTTCTTGTTCTATACTTGCTACTTTCTCCAAGAGGATTGCAAAAGTTCATTATCCATAGAATATTTACTCATCCAATCACAACTTCTATATTCAATCCATCTTCCATTACCACCGCCATCCTCTCCCCAGTGCAGATGACTTGCTTACCTCAAATGAACATCTCTTTTAATATTTATTTTTGGCAGTACTGGGACTGAACCCAGGACCTTGCATGTCAGGCAAGAACTCTATCACTAAGCTACATCATCAGCAACAAACAAATGGGTTTTTCTTTTATTTTGTTTTGCTTTTTTTTTTTGGTACTAGAGATTGAACCTAGGGGCATTTTGTCACTGAGCTACATCCCTAGCCCTTTTTAATTTTTATTTTGAGACAGGGCCTTGCTATGTTGCTTAGGGCCTCTCCAAGTTGCTAAGGCCGACTTTGAATTTGTAATCCTCCTGTCTCAGCCTTCTGAGTTGCTGGGATTACAGGTGTGCACCACCGTGCCTGGCTCCCCAAAAAAATGTATCTTAAGGTAAGTTATGATGAGAATGATGATCCTTCTTTTGGCTTTGTATCCAAATTTAAAAGTCTTTTTTACTATTCTGAAAATTCCCCCAGCCTCCAATGGCCATTTTCAACCAGATAGGAAATGAAAGAAGTGTTTGAAAAAAGTTTAGAAACTGAATGTCTCCTAATTCATCTCAAAAGCCACTTAAGAACATTTTGAGGGACAAATTTATAACCAGAAACCTTTGCTGTTCTCATCTGCTGTAGACACAAAAATTCCAGTATCCTCCCAAACCCATTATTTTGAAGGAATAATCAAACAGCAGAGAAAAAACACCCAGTACCTTTCTTTATCTTTCTTTTGATGCATTTGAAGAATTAAGTCTAATGGGCCCTCAATTAAGCCACATTTATTATTTTGTATAATAGGAGCTATGGCTAGGAAATTCACAAGAAATGTATTCTAGAGACCAAGTAAGTGTTGGCTGCTTTTTTATGTTTTGGTTTTGGTTTGTTTTTAGGTCTGCAAATATTGTTTCATTCCGCCACCTGCTGGCAACTTCTTGGAATTTCTTTTTCCTCCAACAAAAGGCAAAAGGTTTATTCAATAATTAATAAATATTCTTTTTCCCCTCGCCCAAAAGTTAGCACTCACAGAAAAAAACACAAGATGCTTGGGTGGTGAAAATAATTCAAGTTGATTTGTCCTTAATAAGACAAAACATTTTCTTTCCAAAATTTCAACAATGAGATTATAGAACATGCATACAGAGAAGTGCAGACTATTTGTATATATAGTTTAAGCACTAATTATGAAGTAATTCTGCACAACTATGAGCCAGGTCAGGAATAAAGCATTGTCCCCATGATCTGTCTCCCTCCCTCCCCATAAGGTAGACGCTACTCTGATTTTTGGGATAACCATTTCAGTATGTATTACTTTTAAAACTAGAAAACAGCTAAAGCATTATTATTATTTTTTGAAGGCCAGATCTTATTTGTTACTCTTAAAAATTATTATTTTTGACTGGACTCAGATGTAGAAGTAGGAGCTCTCAGAGAGGACAGACAGACTGTGTCTCTTCACAATCTGTTCCTGGTGTTTTTCTTTGGCTTCTTTCATTCTCTTGGCCAAAAGTTTGGCATATTCTGCAGCTTCTTCCTTATTTTTCTTAGTACGTTATTTCTTCAGAGCTATAAGCCAGCGCTTGTGCTGCAGGACACGTGGAGTAACAAGACGCTCAATCTTGGGTGCTCTGGTTCTGGGGGTTTTGTTTTGTTTAAATTTATTTTATTTATTTATTTATTTATTTATTTATTTATTTATTTATTTATTTATTGCAGTACTGGGGATCGAACTCAGGGCCTTGTGCTTGCCAGGCAAGCACTCTACCAGCTGAGCTATCTGCCCAGCCCTGTTTGAATTTATTTTGATTCGTTGTACACAAATGGGGTGCAAGTGTTTTTTCTCTGGTTGTACACGAAGTAGAGTCGCACCATTTGTGTAATCATACATGTACATAGGGTGATGATGTTTGTCTCATTCTGTTATTTTTCCTTCCCCCCCACCTTCTCCCCACCCTCGGTCCTGGGTTTTTACCTTCCTTGTTTAAGGGTTTTCTGACAATATATTGGCAGACATCATCTTCCTTAGAGAGATTGAAAAGTTTGCAGATTCTACTAGCTCTTTTGGGTCCCAGTTTACAAGGTACAGTAGTATCCATAAGCCCAGAAATATCCTTCTCTCCTTTTTGATAGCCAAGTTGAGAATGCTCAGATTGGCATCCACAATGCCACCTTGAACAGATTTGCACTTTCTCTGTCCAGTTCGCCTTGGTCTGTAACAGGAACGTCACTTACTCAGGGTGAACATGGCCACGGGTCAAGACACCCTGCTTCATGGGGAAACACTGTTTGTCGTTCCTGCCACTGATCTGGACCACATGACCCTTCCATTCTTCATCCAGAGCGTCAGCAGCAACTTCTGTGGCCATATGCTTCTCATAAAAAGTACGAAGTTTGTGTTCATCATCCACTTCAATGTGTTTCTGGCAGTCCGTGGCTGGGAAGGAGATATTCAGCTTCATTTTGGAGCAGCTGATCACCCACAAGGCGTCACAAAAAAGAGCAAGTATTAATTTTTAAAATTAATATAGCCAGGCATGGTGGCACACACCTGTAATCTCATTCAGGAGGCCGAGGCAGGAGAATCCCAAGTCTGAGGCCAGCCTCTGCAACTACATAAGACCCTGTCTCAAAATAAAAAATAAAAAGGGCTGGTGATGGAGCTCAATAGTAGAGTAACTCTGGGTTAAATTGCCAGCATTGCAAAAATAAATAAGTCAAACTAAAATGAACAATATAAAATGTAGTATGACAATTTAATTTGGAAATTTATCTGGTTATTCCTGCATTTAACAAATATATATTGAGCTCAACATCATTAGTTATCAGTTATTAGTTATATTAGTTATTAGGGAAGTGCTAATTCATAGTGAATTGCTACTTCACACCTACTAGGATGTCTAAAGTTAAAAAGATAAAAATATCAAATGTCAAAGATGTAGAAAAATTAAAATCCATATATATTATTGATGGGAATGTAAAATAGTACAGCCACTTTGGAAAACAGGCAGTTCTTAAAAACGTGAAACAGAGAGCTACCATATGACCCGTCAATTCCACTCCTAGGTGTAACCCCAAAAGAAACGAAAGCATAGGTTCACGCAAAAACTTGTACCTAAATGCTCGGAGGAGCATTATCCATAATAGCCCCAAAGTAGAAACAACCCAATACCCATCAACTGATGAATGAATAAACACAAAATGGTATACCATAAAACAGAAGATTATTCAGCTATACAATAAAATAATGTACTAACACCACAATGTGGAAAAACCTTGGAAACATGCTAAATAAAAGACACTAATCACAAACAAACGCCATATACTATATGATTCAATTTCTATGAAAGGTCCAGATTAGCTAGATTCATGGATGCATAAAGCAGAATGTTCAGAGGCAGGGGCTTGAGGAAGGAAAGAGAGGAACTGCTAACGGGTGTGAGGTTTCACTTCCCAGCCTCCAAGCACACGCTACCACTGAGCTACATCCTCTGTCTTGTTTTCTTTGTGGTTTTATAACTTACAATTGCATCCCTACCTTACCTAGATTTGTCTTGTTGCCGTTGTTTGGAACTATTATAAATGAAAAATTTATTCTTGTATGCAGTATTACGACTTATCAGGTCCACCTACTATGGCCTGTAACTACAAGTCATTCATTTCCACAGCTGCGACTTTCTGCTGTATGAAAAGTGCACAGATGAGCCCCTCCCACTATCAGTGATAAACATTTGGGTCACTTCCAGTTTGGGATTTAAGGAACAATGCTGCAGGGACATCCCTGTCCTTTTCTCCGTTATCTCATTGGGATGCAGGCTTCTTTCCCTCTTTAACCTCTCAGGTAACACCAAACTGTGTTCATGCTTGAGAGAATCCAAACCTTTGGCTTTTTTGAATTACCTTTGAAAATCATATTTCATTTTGTTGGCAGTTTTAAAACAGTCAAAGCAGGTCTTCCTGAAGGCTGACGGTGGGCTGATTTTCACTGGAAAGAGGAGTGCCACTTGCCGAAAGAAAGCACTTGACAGACTGCAGCCACCTCAAGCCTCGTGGCTCTCCTCTGTGTTTGACAACAGGGCAAACACCACCACCAGGACATTTCCCACACACCTTAATGTGAAAAGCCGTTAACTGCTCACAACGTGCTTTCACAAACACTGCTTCACTTAATCCTCATAACGATCCTGAGAGGCAAATGTGATAAATGTGTATTTTTGAGATGATAAAACTGAACATCAAAGAGGAACAGCCACCCAGATAAGCTGGTGCACTGCAATGCAGCAGCTTATAGTTGAGTTTATTTCTAAAGCGTTTGCTTTGCTACTTCTTAGTTTGGGATTTGGTCACATAACTTGTTTTGGCCATAGGTATCAAAAGCACTTGAATGAGAATACTCACTGTTTTGCTCATCTGTCACTGCAATGAGAATATTCCTCAACTATCCATCAATCCCAAAAAGGGAATGAGAGACACTTGGTACAAAACCACCCATGCCAAGGAACGTTTATTGCTGTATGCACCTCACAATAAGTTACTGTGTGTTTCACAGCAAAAGCTAACCGACACAGTCTGGTACATGTGAACAGACTTTTTCTAAAGAGTTCTTTGGAATGGTATACAGAATGGTACATGAGATTTTCTTATTAATGGTTTCGATTTAGGGTTCAACATCTTGACAAATGAAATCGGTAGATTGTGTTACTGCTACTGCTGCCTGATTTCAGAAAGTCAGTTAAAATTTTTTATGTATACCTGCCACGATCTAACTCTAAATTACTTACAAATCTTTAATCCCAGCTACTCAGGAGGCTAAGGCAGGAGGATCACAAGATTGAGGCCAAAGTCAGCAACTAGTGAGACCCTGTTTCAAAAAAAAAAGAGTCCTAGGCCGAGAGCAATGGCATGTACCAGTGGTCCCGGCTACTCAAGAGGCTGAGGTGGGAGGATCAGTTGAGTCCAGTAGTTCTAGGCCAGCCTGGGCAACAATGAGACCCCGTCTTAAAAAACAAAATACAGGGCAGGGGTTGTGGCTCAGTGGTAAGAGGGCTTGCCTAGCACATGCGAGGCACTGGATTCAATCCTGAGCACCACATAAAAATAAATAAAATGAAAGTATTGTGTGCAACTACAACTAAAAATATTTAAAAATAAATGAACCAAAAACCCCAGATGCATCCCTGGGGCTGCGGTGTAGCTCTGTGGTAGAGCACTTGCCTAGAAAACACAAGGCCCTGGACCCAATCCCCAGCACCAAGAAAGAAAAGAGAAGAAAAAAGAAAGAAGGAAAGGAGAATGGAGGAAAGAAGGCATCCCTGAAGTGTAATTGTACCACAGAAATTAAATGAACGTCTGACGCCAAACCTGCAAGTACTTCTCTGGATAGGGTCAAAACGTGAAGTTGGGTGTGGTGACCGTACAACTGTGATGCCAGCAACTAGGGAGGCTCCGGAACTCAGCGAGACCCCTGTCGTAAAAAAATTAATTAAAAAAGGGACTGGGGATGCAGCTCAGTGGTAGGGTGCCCCTGGGGTAAAGGAGCTGCTTCTCTCTGGAAAGCAGTTTGGTTAACTTAACACATGCCAACACCAGCATTTTGATTGGTAAGGGAAATGGTAAAGAATTACATGGTCTCTTTTTGAGACTTGTGTCTTCCTGCGGTTTAGGATTCTCAGGGAGGTCCTGAAACAATTCTCATCCTAAACCTGGGCCCTTAACTATTTTGATCAAGGCTGTAGCCCCAGCATGCACCATGGTTTCTGGCACTCAGTAAATACTTACTGAAGGGATGGATGCATATTTACTGTACTGTCATTTACCTCTATCACACACCTGCCTGCTCTGTGTCCCAAGGCAGTGGACATGCAGGCAGAGTTTTTCCAGACTTCCTGCTGGGCTCGGCCCTCCAAAGGCAATGGCTGGAGGCTGGAAGGCAAGAGGGGGAGATTCTGGGAGAACTGCTCTCCCTTTCCCTTTGCTTGGTCAGTATCTCCAGGAGCATCTTCCGCTGAGGTGCTTGAGCAGGCTTGGCATCATGATGGCCTCCTCCAAGTGCTTCTGGCCTGAGCTCTGGCTGCACCGCCTTCTCCTACCCCACCAGTACTGCTGTGGGGACTTCCTACTGTTACTCATCCCTGGATCGCCTTCTAGTGTGATCTGAATGTTTGTGTTCCCCAGCATGTTGAAATTCTAAACCCCAAGATAATGGTGTTTTGGAAGGTGAGAGGCAGGACTAGCTACGTTATTTGTTGGGTCCAATACAAAAAAATGTGTGGGACCACACAGGTCACATGCCCCTAAAGCTGCCCCTATAGGAAGCAGTGTACTAAATAATAGGGGTTTTTTAATCCATTGAAGGATTTCCTCTGTGTGTGTGTGTGTGTGTGTGTGTGTGTGTGTGTGTGTGTGTGTGTTGTGTGTGCTTTTTATGAACTACCTACAAAACAATTCATTCTTTGATAGCATGTCCATCCTGGGCCTAGGACATTTCTAAGACCCTACCTCTCAAAGAAAAAATAGCTTAGGGAGATGATGTCTACCCAAATGAGAAAAGCCTTCCTCCGCAGACTGCCTGAGCAACTTCCTTGGGGTACTGAAGAATCACCACTCCTTTTCTTTCAACTTTTTGAAATTCAAAACTCTTGGCCTGGATGGAGGTTTTCTGGCCAAGAACAGAGTAGCTGAAGACTTTCTTAAACAGTTCCCCAACTTCTCCCTATTTTACTAGGTCATCTGGGTGTAAAAATTACTCATTTCCTTCCTTCACAGCTCGTTCAAGAAAACACGTGGAAAGCTGGGGGCGGCAGCTTGCACCTGTAGTCCCTACACTCGGAAAGCTGGGACAAAAGCCTCGCCAGAGTCCAGGAGTCTGAGACCACCCTGGGCAACACAGCAACACCCTGATGGAACACAAAATCAAATAAATCCCCCAAACCCTACATGGCTTCTGGCCACTCTGCCTGCAGTCAAATAACTTTCTTCAGCTCGCACCTGGAGGGCCCCTCCCCTCATCTGGCTCCACTGTTCTTTTAGGACCTGACCTTTATATTCTTTCATGTCATCCTACCATTTAGTCTAGTCTCTAGAGTCATCCTGCACTGCCACGCCTCCCTCCAAGACGCTTTCCAGGCCATTCCTATATAACTACAGGGTCCTTCTTCTATGAACTCTTTCCAGGCATCTTAGGAGTCTCCGGCATTCAAGGTACAGATAGACAAAGTAGATGCTTTCAACTGTTTACGGAATAAAGTTAGTGAACAGTGCAATGGACCTCCAAAGCATTTACAACTTTTGGGACACAAAACCACACAACTCTGTGCAGACTCTTTTCTTTCCAGGGTCTTGGGAAATCTTCCCAGCTTTTACCTGAGTAGGGTGTGTATATTCATTTGGGTTGAGTACTGTTAGGGTAGCTGCTGCAAATATCCACGAGGGACAGCTCTGAGTTCAAGCAAAGAGTTACTGACAGAAGGAGTCTGCCAGCTGCCCCTCTACAAGGCCCAGCAGCCTGCTGGAAAAACTTCTTAAATATATAGTCCTGTACAGTGGAGTAGTGAAGAAATAACCTGTCTGTTTGGTCTTGTGATTCTCATTTTGTGTCTTTGCTATGGTTTTAGTAGTTAGGGACTCTTTTGGGTGGGCCCACTGGGAAGGTCATGCCTGGATGGGCAGGTGGTAATTTTCAAAATGGAGTTACTTTGGTATAAGGACCTAATATTCCAGCCTTTTGTCTTATAATGATAAGGGGTGTTATTCGTTTTGGCTTTTGGAGCTGAACTGGGGCAAAGAAGGGTTTAGGTCAGAACTTGGGGAGGGGGCTATATTGGCTCATTGAGTTGGTTTACAGTCTGATTAGTGAGTGCCTTTACTCAATCTTGTAAAAAAAAAAAATTTCAGGCAATTTACCAGACAAGGTCCTATTAAAAGCAGTATGATGATTGTAAGAAGAGGATCTATTAACAGGCGCATCCAGGGGAGAGTCTGGCCCAGAAGGTTCCAGGGAGATGCCTGCTGCTGTTTCCAGCAGCCTTTCTCGATATTCTCCCGGAGTTCAGCTATTTTTCCTTGGACTATTCCAGATCTGTTGGCAAAATAACAACATTCCTCTCCTAAAAAGACACAAGTGCCTCCTTTCTCTGCTGTTAGTAAGTCAATGGCTCTCCTATTTTGGGGAACTACACTGGCTAAGGAGGTGACTTGGATTTGAAGAGAGTAGGGAATCTGCCACCCGTTCAAAGTCCTCATTCAATTCTTGGGAGAGTTTATAGTAAAGATGGGTGACTGTACCTATTCCAGCCACCCCCGTGCCAGCTGCTGCCAATATGCCTGATTCAATGAGGACTGGGGCAAGGATTGCTCTTTTGTGTCTGGGACACTGAAGTAGAGTCTGGGAGGGGGAAGAAAGGGCCAGTTCAACCTCCCCCTCAGAGTGTATAGTTATACCAGGTGTGAGGAGGACAGGGAGGCAGAAGGTGGGAATAGTGGGTGTCAGGCAGTGAAGAATGGAGCTTCCACAGAGGAAGAAGATGCTACGTTGGCTCTGGAGTGGCTGAGTGACATTGTAAGTTGTATTGCACAGGGAACCATTAGGTAGCAAGGTGGGGTAGGGACATAGGGTGGGGAGGGTGCAGAAAAGTAGGAGACATTGGAATAAAGTGTTCCCCAGGAACTGCAGGAGGAAGAGGTGAAGAGAGGTTAGACTGGAAATCTGTAGAGGAGGGATGGGGCTTGCTATCAATGAGCCGGGGGCAGGAGCAATGCACAGCCAGCAGTCAGAAGTACAGGGTGGGTTAGAATTGTGGAATTGCAAGGTTGTGTTGGGAAATGTGAGCAGAGGATTCTGGGTGTGGGGTTAGTAGTGTTTGTGATGGTTTGAGCTATGTTGCGGATTGGTTGATCAACAGGTTGGATGTAGGCCTTAATAATTTTGATTATTCCTGCTAGATCTCTACCTCGCCCATCTACACGGACCCCAGCCTCGATGACGGAGTCCCAAATTGGGTTTCAAGGGTCAGGGATGGTATATTATACAGGGTTATACTGGTTACTCTTACAGTTTGGAGGGGGATGGAATTTGAGAAAGTAACTTCCTGGGGTACCTGTGGTATGTGATGGCAAGACCAAAAGGGACAATAAGCCTCATCAGGGTCATCTCTGCAAGCTGGCATTTATTTGTGTTTGAAGCACATGTACTTGTGCTGAGAAGCATATTCTCATTCCCAATCAAGAGAGTAGCACCCTGAGAATAAATTCTGCGGCATGGTGATTGCACAGGCTTCAAATTGGAGAACGACAAGTGTGGGGTGGTCCATCCCAGCAGTAGAGTTGAGAAGAGTTGGCATGCCCCAGGTCTTGTGAACCGGGAATGACCAATAATGTTTCGGAGTTTTGGAATGCATAGGAGAGAAAAAGAGAATAAAAGTAAGGGGAAAAAAAAAGAGATATCTCTGGAAAGAAGTTGGAGAGGTGCCTTGTAGGTGGAGGGATAAAATCCATGGCTGAAATTGGTGTGGGACTGCAGAGGAAGAGATAATCCACCTATTGCAGGAGCAGACTGGGTAACAGATCCTTACCAAGTGCCTGGCCAAAGAAATGGGGACTGTCTCAAAATCCCTGGGGGAGGACTGTCTGAGCTGTTGGGAGTCAGTACATGTAAAGGCAAAGATATCCTGTGAGTCAGGTATGGGGATAGAGAAAAAGGCATCTTTAAGATCTGCTATGATGGGTTTTAGCCCTCTGAGAGGAGTCAGGGAGGTCAGTATTGAGGCTGATATGGGAAAGAGGAGGGGTCCTTCAGGGATATGTGGATGGGCATATGGTGAGATACAACAGCTGGATGGGTCAGATCCCAAACTTGAGGATGGACCAAGTGTGGAGGCAGAGGGGGTGAAGGAGGTGGGTTACCCAGGGCCAAAAAGAAGCAATGTAATGTGTACGGATAGGAAAACAGGATTGGCAAGAAGAGGAGGGAGAGAGATCTATAGCTGGCAGGGTGGGCTGTTCCATACTGGGACTTATGAAAGGGAAATAAAAGGTAAGAAAGTCTTGAAGCTTTGGGAGAAGGTGTCTTCCCATTAAGGAAGTGGGGCAATGAGGTATAATGAAAAGGAATGGATAAAAGGAGTCCCCTCAATGCTGCATAATAGAGGGTTTGTTATGTGTGGATTGGAAGTTATTCCCTCTACCCCAACTACAGAGGTTTTGGAAGGCCGAGTTGGTCTCCAAAATTCAGGCAAAGGTGAAAATATTGCTCCTGTACCAAAGAGGAAAGAGACTGGCCTACCTTCAACAGTGGCAGTTACCCTGGGCTCCTGGTGGGTGATGGTCTTCAAAGCAGAGGGTCCTAGGCACCTTCAATCCTCAGAAGCCAACCCTATGAGGCTAGTCAGGGAGGAGGAAGAGGGAAAGTTTGGCCCTTCATCTCATTGGGCAGAGGAACAATCAGTTCCCCAGTGCCTGTCCCTTTTGCATTTAGGGTAAGAACCGGGTCTTGGTCAGAGATTAAGGCACACAGTGGCCCAGTGTCCTTCCTGTTTGCACTTGACAATGTCCAGGAGGTGCCTTGTAGTGCCCTTTGTTGGAAGCTGTACCCTTGGATTTGCCTTGCAAGCCAAAAGTTGAAATTTGTCTTTATCTCTTTTCTCTTTATCTATTTTTTGTTGTCCTTCTCTATAACTAAAAACCTTAAAGCAGCATTAAGAATGGTCGATGAGGGAGTTTGGGGGCCTTCCACTAACTTCAAGTGTTTTCAGAATATCTGGGGCAGACTGGGAGCTAAAATGGGTCATTAGGATGATAGTGCTGTCTGGGAATTGTAGGTCTACTTTAGTACAGTGTTGAAGAGCCTCTGTAAGACCGAAAAGAAAGTGGGCTGGATTCTCATTAGGTTGTGTGTGTCTCATCTGCATGTGCTTGGGTGGCAGCCCAAATCCTGTCTCTCCTCCAGGAGGAAAGTAGAAGAAAGAATGATATAGATATCATGCCATGTCAGATTGTAGGACTGAGTATGGTACTGGAATTCTTTAGTATAGCAATCAGGAACAGTAGAGTAGGAACCTAAATGTTTCTCAATCTGTGAGAGGTCAGGGAAGGAGAACGATGTGAGCACACAGGATGCCCTCAGCTCCAGCTACTTCCTGCAGTGGTAGAAGGGGGCTGCTGAAGCTTTCAGGTGGGGCTCACGAGAGTGCGTAGAAGGAGAGAAAAAAGAGGAAGGAGAGGGGATGAGGTGTTGAGATCAAGAGAAGGGGAAGGGGGGTGAGGGTCAGGACTGGACAGGGAAGACAGGTCCCCATTTAGTGAAGATATGTCCAAGTGAGGTGATGAAGGTTTGGCTGGGCAAGAAGACAAAGAAGCCTAGGGTGGAGGTCGAGGAAGTGAAGAGTGATCTTGTGGGTCGAAAGAGGGAAAGTAGTTAGGATTGGGAGGTGAAAGGGTTACAAGACAGCGAGCAAGGAGTAGCTGTGCAGGGAAGCAGGACTGACACAAAGAGAGGCCAGAGCAAAAAGACAAGGTTTGAACATAAGGAATCTCTGCCGCTTGCCACTGCAATGACAGAAATTATATAAATCCTGTATAATGGTGGGATTGAAAGTCCCATTCTCTGCACAAGATGAGTCATTATCAAACTTATACTGGGGCCAGACTGTGTTGCAACAGAAAATGGGCACATGAGGCTTAAGATCTGGAGTCAAATGGAGAGGCTGAAGGATTTTGAGGAGACAGCAGAAGGTGGGGGTGTTGCAGGGAATTTAAGATTGGGCAGAGCCCATGGCTAAGAGTTCTCAGGAGCCCAGAGAAGGGAAGCAGGGGAGGAAGGGCCAAAACCAAGGGAGACCCTGATCTAGTGCTGGGATTTACTGAGAAAGAGAAATTGCACTCAGGGTCACCGTAGAGCTCCAAGAAGTCACCACCAGTAGAGGTAAGGCTGTGGAGAATCGAATTCTGTGGTGGGCGAGGAGATGGGCAACGGCAAGTGGCAGAAATGCCCCATCATGGTTACTGGCCAGGGAGGAGGGGGCACGGTCAAGGCAGCTCAGATCCCCGTGAAGGGACAGCCAGCAGGCAGTGATTGTGGATCCCTTCCCAGGTTTCCACACCAGAATGTTAGGGTAGCTGGTGCAAATATCCACGAGGGACAGCTCTGAGTTCAAGCAAAGGTTTATGGATAGGAGTCTGCCAGGCTGCCCCTCTGCAAGGCGCAGCAACCTGCTGGAAAAAAATTAACTACATAGTTATGTACAATGGAGTAGTTAAAAAATAACCCGTCTGGCCCTGTGATTCTCATTTGGCGTCTTCGCTGTGGTTCCGGTAGGGACTCTTTCGGGTGGGCCTACCAGGAAGGTCATGCCAGGGTGGGCAGGTGCTGAATTTCAAAATGTGGTTACTTTGGTCTGAGGACCTAACAGTACCAGGTCTCCGTTTTGTCTTCTACCTGGGCGCAGGGAAGCATGCAGTGTTTTTTTCTTTTTTTCGCTTTTGGTAATGGGGAGTGACAGTGTCTAAGTCTCATAGTCTTCTAGAAATATAAAAATTCACGAGGAAAAAAGCACACTTTAAAATAACCTTCCCTCTCCCTAAGAAACTTAACATACATGTAGCCAGTAATAATTCAGTGAAACCTCGTTTCAAAAGAAAAGTGCCCCGGCCTCTACGTCTCTAGGTGCAGCAATTCTGCAGGAGGGCGTCTGTGACGGTCCTACTCCCCCAAGTAGGCGACAACAACCTTTGGCGCGCTCTCTCCTTCCGCCCTTCTGGTGTAGAAACGCGACCCCACCCACTTCCGGCAGGGTTGCCCAGAGCGCAGGCGCAACTCTACCTGCCACTCAGGAACCTCCCATTCTAGTGCTGATGAGTGCGCATGTGCAAAGAGGCTGGTTAATTGCGCGGGAGAATGTGGGTCCGCCGAACTCACGCGACTGTCTCCGCCCATTCGAATGGAGGGCGGAGCCTAGAGCCCCCGGGGGCTTCAGGAGGCGCACGCGCACTGAGCACAGGAACGTGGCGGAGGCAAGGGTGCCAGTTTTACGCATGCTCATTTAAATAAGGCTGGAAACTTGTGACGCAAGTTTCATAAACCGCCTCCTTGGTCTTCTCACCCGCCTTTGACTTTTAAAGGGACAGAGTGCTGTTCCACCCAATTGTGTGTTTTTGTTTTATAATACATTATGTGATAATAACATTTGATGCTCTGCCGCTGAGCTGTATCCCCAGCCCTTTTGCTTTATTTTGAGACAGTCTCGCTGAGTTACCCAGGCTGGCTTCAAATTTGTGATCCTCCTGCCTCAGCCTCTCAAATCGCTGGGTTTATGGTCTGTGCCCCAGCACGTGGCCCAAATTCTTTTTTTTTTTTTTTTTTTTTTTTGGATAATAGGTGTTGAACCCAGAGGCCCTTAACCACTGAGCCAAATACCCGACCCTTTTTAATATTTTATTTAGAGACAAGGTCTCCCAGAGTTGCTTAGGGTCTCCCTAAATTGCTGAGGCTGGCTTTGAACTCGCGCTCCTCCTGCCTCAGCCTCCGAGCTACTGGAATTACAGGTGTGCACCACCATGCTGGCCCAAATTCCTTTTTTATATTGATCATGTATTGGTGCCTACTGTGTGCCAAGCCCAACTTTACATTGTTTCCTATATGCATTTTCCAGTTGTTCCTTATGTAATAATGTGTAACACTTGCATTCATATATATATTTTTTACAAAAATTTATTCCCCCACCCAACGGTGCTTTGTCTTTGAAGGCAGTTTGTAAGGCAAATTTGGTGGTCTGGGCAGGCCTTCCCATGCCAAGAGGCTTGAGACTATATGTTGGCTCCTCCACTTCCTTACTCTTTTTCTCTGGACATGTTACCTAATGTCAGCGAACCTATAAGTGTTCTGATATTCAAAATGAGGATGAAAATCCCTACCAGTTCCTTAGGATTGTGAGAAGTAGAATTTTTAAAAATAGGTAACATACCAATATGTCTCATACCAGCTATATGTTAAATAAGTAGTAGTCCTTAAGTGACATTTTTCAATCAGAAAATGACTCTACAATTACTGTATGATAGTTCCACTGGTTCCAGGAGGATTTACCTAATTGCACGGATGGCTAGCTATGTGAATGGTGTCTCCTAGCAGCCAGCATCACAGACCATAATTTTTACACACTTTTCTTAGTCTAGACAGTATGTAATGGTGTGGCCGAGTTATTTCAACTTTCATTTATTTAATTGTAAGTGAGGCTGTGATTTTTTTCCCCTTGGAATGATTTATGAGTTTTATTGCTTTGCCTTAACAACTATTTTCAAGTACTGTAATCTCTACCAGTTTATACCTACAGACATTGTTTGCTGCATTTTGCTGATCAATTTAAAGAATGTCTTTAAACTTTGTTTGAAGAAAGATCGGGAGCCAGGTGCAAGTGACCTATGCCTGTAATCCCAGCAACTCACGAGGCTGAGGCAGGACTACAAGTTTGAGGCCTCTCTAGGAGGCTTATCGAGACATTGTCTCAAAAACCAAACCAAACCAAACCAAACCAAAACCTGACTGAACTTTGTGTCACCCTTGTTTGAAATTTCTCTAATTTTTATCAGACATCAAAAAAATAAAAAATTAAAAAAATAAAAAAATAAAAAAAGCAACACTTGGGATGTGGCTTAGTGTAGAGTACTGTTTAGCATACAGTTGGCCCAGGGTCCAACCTCCAGCACCACCAACAAAACTGGTCTGTTACCTGCTCTGGGTATCTGCAGGCCCCCAGAGGGCGCTCATTCTGCATGGGAGACTTAAAAAATAGCTTTATTGAGATATAATTCACATATCACAATATTCACCCCAAGTGAACAATCAAATAGTTTTTAATCTATTCAAAGAGTTGTGCAGCCCCTGGGAGCCGTGGCACCTACCTGTCATCCCAACGGCTCCAGAGGCTGAGACGGGAGGATCGCAAGTTCAAAGCCAGCCTCAGTAATTTAGTGAGGCCCTAAGCATCTTAGTGAGACCCTGTCTCTAAATAAAAAATTAAAAAGGGCTGGGGATGTGGCTCAGGGGTTAAGCACGCCTGGGTTCAATTCCTAATACTGCCCCCCACAGAAAAGAGTTGGGCAACCATCACCTCAATCGATTTTAAAACAATCTTATTGCCCCCAAAAGAAAACTTATATCCCTTCGCTCTTACTCCCCTCTCCCACCTGCTGGTACCCACTGATCTCCTCTCTAACGGTGGATCTGACTATTCCATGCATTTCAAATGACAGAATCAAAATCAGTAGACTAGGGCTGAGGTTGTAGCTCAGTGGTAGAGCGCTTGCCTGGGATGTGTGAGGCACTGGGTTTGATCCTCAGCACTACATATAAATAAATAAAACAAAAAATCTGTTGACAACTGAAAAAAAAAAAAATATATATATATATATATATATATATATATATATATATATATTTTCTTTAGCCAAAAAAAAAAGAAAAATCAGTAGTCTTTTGTGTGTGGATTCTTTCACTCAGCATCATGTTTTCCAGGTTCACCCGTGCTGTAGCACGTATCAGAACTTCATTCCGTTCTCTAGCCAAAGAATATCCTATTGTACAGACAGACTGTATTTTGCTTATTCGTCCATCTGTTGACAGACACTTGGGTCGTCTCCACCATTGTCTATTGTGTGCAGTGGAGTCTTTTGCTGGTCCTGACAGGTGGGTCCTTCCTTCTCCTTCTGGGAAGGTCGAGACCAGGTTGCTCCATTCCAGGAGGCACTGCTTTCTTTATTTCAGGCCTTGCTCTCAGAAGCGAGCTACAGTGTGACTGGCGCCCCCTGGAGTTGGACAACTCAGCAGGCATTGGATGAAATCCCAGGGGTTCCCTGCCAGGGCTGTGCATCCAGGCCTCAAGCCAAAACTCTGGGGCCAGAAAAATGTGGACAGGACCACACCTTCCCAAGGGAACATTTGTCTGTGGCATGTGGGGGAGCCCCTCTCACCCCAGACTACACAGGCAACTCCCTTCAACCCAAGCTGTAAACAAGTTTTTTGAGGACGTCCAAACAATTTCTAGCCATTCATATCTGCCAAGTGATTACTCGAAGGGTATTTGGGGTCAGAGCCTCAGAGGTGGTGTGCTGGGGAGTGGCCAGTTCAAGTCACCTACTGTGGGTTTGTGAAAAATGCCACCAGACTCTGACCCCATAGAAAGAATAATCATATAGATTGTAACCTGCCCTTCCAGCCAGCCTGCTGATGCAGGTGAGATATAGCCCAGGTGCTTCTCGATGGGGCAGTTCCTGCTTCCTCTGAGTCAGGGTCTGATCAGGAACTGGGAAAGAGCTCCTTGTCCTGTGGGACTGCAGTGTGGAGCTGTTTCTTAGGCTCAGTGTAGTAGCCTGGCCTAGGGGGAATGGAGGTTCTAGACCATGAGGTACCAGTCAGCAGGTGGCAGGGTGGCGCTGGACAGGGACACTAGCCAAGGGACAGTTTGTACCAGGGTAAAAGCTGGCTGGGGCTTCTGGCCAGATGCCTGAGGAGGACAGGAGGACGTCACAAGGAGAACCATAGTGTCAGTGGCATGAGCAGTCAGGATAGACTCCAGAAGCCCAGCTGGGCCACTAGGAATTTGGGACTAGAATTGAGAAACAGTCAATTTTTGTGTGAAATTGGAACTGAAGTCACCAAAAGAGCAGCCATTTTCCACCATGAGCATGAGGAAGTTGATGGTGGAATGAGAAAGATGAGGGAAACATGCAGAGAAATGAGGGGAGGAGAATGGGGGAGGGAAGGCAGAGAGAGAGAGAATGCTTTGCTGACAGTTTCCAGTCCCGGAATCCAGTTCCTTATAAACACCAGTTGAATTTCCTGTTCTTGGCCTCCACAAAACACTCAATTTCCTTGTAATTAATTTCCCTTTTTGGGTAGCATGAGATGTTTCTCTACGTGCAACCAAAGAACCTTGGAGAAGTCAGGAAGATTCAGTGTGGACATTCTCTGTCCTTCAGTTACAGCCTGCTGCGGTGGAGGGAGACACAGAAGAACAAAATCAATACAGACAGGCTGGGGGAATTTCCCAGAGGCGGAGCCATGCTTAGCAGGTGCAAGGCCTGGGTTCCATCCCCAGTCCAGAAAACCAAACTCAACATAAAATGATGTGAGAAGTGTGGAGAGCAGAGTGAAGAACCACCCACTGGTAATCAAAGAGAAGTCCATCAAAACAAGACTTCTCCCAATCAGAGTAGTGAGGCACTTTTTTTGTTTGTTTTTTGTTTCTGGGGATCAACCCAGGGGCACTCTACCACTAAGTGACATCCCCAGCCGCCACCCCAACTCTTTTTGAGACTGGGTCTCTTTAAGTTGCTTAGGGCCTCACTAGTTGCTGAGGCTGGCCTTAAACTTGTGATCCTCCTGCCTCAGCCTCCTGAGTGCTGGGTTGACAGGTGTGCGCCATCACACCCAGTTAAGTCAGGCACTTTTTAAACAATAATACCCAATGGGGAAAAAAATTCTTTTTATTCTGTTGATGGAACAGATGCAATGTTTTTGGAGAGCAATTAGGCAATCGATATCAAGAACTCAAAAGGGACTGGGGATATAGCTTAGTGGTCGCATGAATGAGGCCCTGGGTTCTTATGTTTAATACTTAGTGCTATAAAGAGAGAGAGAGAGGGAGAGAGAGAGGGAAAGAGGGAAAGAGAGAGAGAGAGATTGAGATTGTAGCTGAGTTGAGTTGTAGAGAGCTGAGGTTGTAGCTCAGCGGTAGAGCACTTGTCTAGTATGTGTGAGGCCCTGAGTTCAATCCTCAGAAACCACATATAAATAAATAATTTTTTTAAAAAAAAAGAGAGAAGAAAGAGAAAAAAATGCTCATGCTCTTGGAAACATAACTATGCTTTTAGAAATTTGTCCTGAAGAAATAAGCACAAATGGGTACTGACATTTATTTATTTTCCTTTTTCTTTTCTTTTTTTTTTTTCATGGTGCTGGGGATTAAACCCAGGGCATTGTACACGTTAGACAAGAGCTTTACCACTGAGCTATACCCCTCTCCCTGGGCACTCACATTTCTGTATAAGGACATTTGTCAAAGCAACATGTTCAATGCAGAATGCTGGTAATAAATCTGGGGCTCATCAATGGGAGATAGGTGAAAGAAGTATGGCGGTGGTTAAGACTGTTCTTGGCGGGAGGTTTAGCTCAGTGGTAGACTGCTTGCCTCGCTTGCTCAAGGCCCTGGGTTCCCAGCACTGCAAAATAAAACAAACAAACAACAACAACAACAAACAGTATTCATGGGGAAAGGCGCTGCCATTCTCTGGGTTGGTTATGTTTCTCCTTCCGTCACAAATTGATTCAACTTTTGTGAAAAAGCAGAAGTGCATCTAGTGTCTTGATATGATTTTTTAAGAAGTGCTCCCAGGAAAACGGGTTAATAGACCAAGGGTGCTGTGAGGGGGAGGACCAGACAAGAGTGCAGAGAGCTTCCTACCTTGGCCTGATCCCTCAGGGAAGGCTAGCATGAAAATCCCCCTCCGACCAGCACCCAGAGAGCCCCCTATGTGAGGTCCCTAGAGTCATCAGATTCATAGAGACACAAAGTCAACTGGTGGTTGTCAGGGCTAAGGAGTTGATGGGGACTGGGAAAGAGTTCTGGAAATGATGGTGGTGATGGTTTGTATAATAATGTGAAGGTATTACTGCCACTCGACTGTACACTTAAAAATGATCAAGGGACTGCGACTGTCGCTCAGTGGTGGAGCGCTTGCCTACCATGTGTAGGGCACTGGGTTCCATCCTCAGCACCACATAAAAATAAATAAAAGTCTTGTGTCCATCTACGACTGTTTAAAAAAAAATGGGGCTGGGGGGTAGCTGTGGTAAAGCACGTGCTTCAAATGCATAAGGCCCTGGGTTCAATCCCCAGCACACCTCCCAAATGATTAAAATGGAAACTTTCACATTATGTATTAATTAGCACAATAAACAAAATCACCAAAAACAGGAAAACACTTCACCTCAGAGCTTGAGTAGTTGTGAAGCAAGGCCTTTCACGCTGCCGTGAAGGTCAGTCGGTCCTCATCCGGGGCCTCCCTGGGGGCTGGATTCCCAGGTCTTTCCAGCTCCCTGCCCCAACAGGTGAGGAGGTCCTAGAGCTCAGGGACTGTCCTCTGAAGAACCAGTTTGGAGATGCAAAGCACTTAGAAGCTGGGGGATGAGCACACAGCACTGCAGGAGAGAGCTGAGAAGATCAAGGTGGCCAGCACCTTGAGGTCAGTTATCCAACCTCAGGGCACCTGCATGAACTGGGCAGCAACCTCATCAGGAATATATTTTTGGTGTAACTGGTCACTGATCACACAGTCAAGGTCTAGGTAGAAAACCAAAGTCCATGCCAGGTAGTTGGACCCATTAGGAAAGTGCTAGCTTCACTGAAAGAGCAGTAGGGGAAAGGAAAATGATCCACCCCCACCCCATCATCCCACCTCCCCGGCACAGCAGCCCACAGCTGTAATCTCAATGACTCTGGAGGCTGGGGCAGGAGAATTCCAAGTTTGAGACTTGACTCAGCAATGTAGGGAGACCCTCAGCAACTTAGTGAGATCTTGTCTCAAAATTAAAAATTAAAAGGACTGGAGATAGAGTTCCGTGGTAAATCCGTGGTTCAATCCACTGTACAAAACAAAAACAAAGAATGACTCTGAAGACAAACACGTGCAGACCAGCCCCCTTAACCATTTCCTTATACCCGAAGGACTTCCCAAGTGCCTGCCATGAGCTAGGATTGTGTGAAAGGACAGCACAGAACTCTGTTGGGAGCAGGACAGAGGTGATTTGGTACAGCAGGGGCATCTCTGCCTCAGGGAAATCCAGTCTCAGATCAGGCACAGTTCCTCTCAGGGCTAGGACAGGCCCATACCACACCTTTGTGCAAATTAGAAAAAGCAGGTCCTCCAGGAGGGCACAGCCTCTCAGGTCCATAGCAGCAGAGGGGACAAGCTGGATATTCCTGGGCAGGATATTATTTTTATTACACAACCGTGCCTGGAGATTCTGGCTTGTCTCTGGCAAGGGTCTTTACCTGAGGACCACAGACTCCCAAAGCAGGAGTTTCTGAATGCACACCGTTCATTCATTTAACAATATTTACTGAGCAACTAACTACTGTGCTCCTGGCAGTCTTCTGGATTCTATGGAGACAACAATGAAATAACACAGAATTTTTCCTGCTTTCAAATATGGCAAAATGCTGGATATGGTGGCACACATCTGTAATAACAGCTACTAGATGTTACAACCACTTAGCAAGACCCTGTTTCAAAATTAAAAAGACTAGGAATCAGGCATGGTGACACATGCCTATAATCCCAGAGGCTCCAGAGGCTGAGGTGGGAGGACCATGAGTTCAAAGCCAGCCTCCACAACTTAGCAAAGCCCCAAGCAACTCAGTGAGACCCTGTCTCTAAATAAAATACATAAAAGGGCTGGGGATGTGGCTCGGTGGTTAAGGCCCTTGGGTTCAATCCCCAGTACCAAAATAAATCAATCAATTAATTAAAAAGGCAGGGGTGTTGCACAGTGATTGCAGTCCCCCCTGGATTATGCCTGGGGGTGGGGAAGAAGTAAAAGGCCAGTAATTGTTGAAGATAGGCAGAAGTGGTAGTAGGTGTTCCTTGTAGTTATGTTTTCTTGTGTGTTTGAAGTTTTTCATTGAAAACAAAAGTGGTTAGGAAACAATCTTAGTCTTGGGAGACAGACAGTAGATGTGCACACCGGCCTGCGCCAAGCTAACAGAATATCACACCGGAATGAGGGTTGACAAGTACAGGTGGAGATTGCAATTTTAAACAGGGTGGTTGTTCCGGGGACTTCTGGGGGCTATGTGACGCTTGAATAAAACCCAGGAGAGGAAGGAGTGCGCCCTGCTGCTCTCCAGAGGGAGATGTCCTGGCCCTGGGCAGAAAGAGGGGAAGGCCCGAGGCGGGCCGTGCCCAGCACTTTCCAGGAACTGCACGGAAGCCAGCGGGTGGTGGGGCAGAGACTGGGTGCGAGGAGCCGAGGACCCAGAGGACACGGGAGGGGCTGGGCAGGTCACCGAGGTCTTGAAGGCCACAGTAAAAACTGTAGCTTTGTACCTTCACCCCGGAGGAGGGCTGTGCAGGACGAATGCCTGGGCTGGGGGTCACAGGGCTTCCGCAGACGCTCGAAGCAGCCCAGACCCCCAGCCACAGTAGACTGAGAACCAGCGCGAGGACAGTTTGCCCTTCAAAAGTTCCCGCCGCCGCTTCTCTGCAGGAAGAGGCGGGCACCGCCGGGTTGCTTTGCTGCGGCGTCGCGTTGCCATAGCGACCCCAGCTGCACTGCCACCTGCGAAGACTAAAGTTGCCGGCTGAAGGTGAGGCGGCTGGAGGCTGTGACCGACCGACCGCAGGTGAGCACAGGTGAGTGCAGGTGAGCGCAGGTGAGCGCAAGTGGACTGGTGCTCAAGCTAACCCCCAGCGGCCTCAGCACCGCCCCCTCCACCTAACTCTGTGGTCCTCATTGTTATTTAGGATCAAAACAGCCTGGGCAGGCTTGCAAACTTTTCTTTTCCTATCAATAGCTATTGTTTTACGACTTGCAACCTTCCCTGGAGGAGACCTAACTTCCTGAGGTGTGGAAGGGGAGTGGACTTCATGTTGCACTCATGAAGTAGTAAATAACGCCAGTGACCTCATAAGAAAGTTATTAGAGTCTTGTGCAGTGGTGTAGCTCAGTGGTAGAGGATTTGCCTGGCATGTGCAAGGCCCTGCGTTCATCCCCAGCACCACAAAAGGAAAAAGAAAGTCATTAGAATCTGGGGTTTGTCATAATTCTGAGTCAGCCAAAGAGAAAGTGTCAATATGGGCTAACGTGGCATTAACACCTCTCTTAATTTTTGCTTATCATCTTTCACGTTAGCAGAGATCTTGAAACACAGCCAGCTATAAGCCACCGAAGCTAGCTAAGATTTAAGTTGGTTATTTTGGGTGTTTTTATTTTTAGTTCTCTTCACCCTAGAGTACCTGGTATGTGTTCTCTACTTATAGTAATGATATGTAAAGTCTACTTATTATTAAATGTATCAATGTTTAAAGTGAGTCAACTTAAACATAAAGATTAATCATTCTTGGACACACCTTTGATCCTAGTTACTTGGGAGGCTGAGGCAGGAGAATCCCAAGTTCAAGGCTAACCTCAGCAACTTAATGAGACCCTCAGCAATTTAGCTTGACCCTGTATCACAATTAAAAATTAAAAAGGATTGGGGATATAGCTCAGTACTAAAACACTCCTGAATTCAATCCCCAGTACAAAAAAAAAAAAAAAAAAAAAAAAAAATCCTGGAGTTCCTACTCTGGGGAGACAGTTTTTCTATCTAGAGACTGTGACTGCCACCCCCCCCCCAACACACATCTGGGTTAAAAAGAAAAAAATGGGACAGGGAGGAAAAGAGGAGGAAGAGAGAAAGAGCACCCTCAGAGCCTTTGGCTCTTCTTGGCTGAGAGTATACTACTATACTGTCAAGCACAGGGAGTGGTGGCAAAGAGGAAAGACAGTCCTGGTGGTCCCAAGGAGACCCTTCTCTTGGGGTGAAGGGCTTAGTAGTGAGGGATTTCAACCTCAGGCATGCTCAGATGTGGTGCAATTTAGATTGATGTTGAAGAACATATAAGAATGCTACAGACTGACTGTGGTGGTGCATGCCTGGAAGCCCAGCAGTTCAGGAGGCCAAGGCAGAAGGATTGCAAGTTAGAGGCCAGCCTCGGCAACTTAGCAAGACCCTGTCTCAATAAAAAGTTAAGGGGTGAGGGGAACTGAGGATATAACTCAGTAGTAGAGTGCTCCTGGGTTCAGTCCCCAGAACTGGGGGAAAAAACAAACAAAAAACAAAAAACAAAACACTACAAATGCAGATGGGCAACCCTAACATTTAACTAGTAGCAGAATCTTTTCATATGAGCCAGGCTCCCTCTCCCTATTTGGGGCCCCCCAGAGCTCCACCTACTACACAATACAGCAACTGAAGAGTATATACAGGACCGAGACTATCTAAAGAGGGGATGGATACACAGCGCAAAAGGTAAACACAGGGACTTTACTCAGAAAGTATAAGAATTTTGAAATGGTAACAGAACAGTAAACCAAGAGTGTAGCTCTGGGCTTCTGAGGAGGACTGGCCTCCACTGCTGCACAGGTGGCGCATGCCCATGAGGCTGGCCCCAAGGGTGGTTGCTGGGACACCATGATCTCCTGGAATCTGCTCATCCCTGAGGTCATTCTGATTGGTCAATACCTGAGTGTGTCAGTACCCGGGGTGCCCATGTGTAGCCCCAGAAACCATGCAGCTGCTGAGGGAAGACAAGGCTCCCCAGGATTTGGAGAAGACCATTTTTATCATCTCTGAACAAGACCCACGGAGACAGACAAATGGTCACAAATGTCTGTGTTGGAAATTCTGGGGACCCAAGGAATAGAGATGGGGGCTCCCAGACACTAGAGGGAGGCCTCACACCCCCCACAGTCCCCCTGTGACTCCACTGAGCAGAGCCCAGTCTGGTGAAAAAACCTAACCAGGCAGAAGTTAAGGGTCACATGTAGAAGGGTGACCAACAGTCCTGGCGTGCCTGGGACTGTCCCTGTTTTAGCACCAAAAATCTGTGGTTCCAGGAAACACTTCAGCCCCAGGAAACCTGCTCAGTGGGTCACCAGCCCCCCTCCCCGCCATATCATTAATTATCAAGTTCAGCCCCTGGGTTTTGCCACCATCCTGTCAGCTAGAGGTGGGATCATGGGGCCACAGTACTCAGTGCTTGGCCAGGGTGAGGGGTTACCTGCAAGCTATGCAAAAGCCAGCTGTCTGCCAGATCCCCCTTTGCTCCCCTGGGGTGGACCTTAGTGCTCCCCACCACCTTGCCCTTCCCCCTGGGTTCCTCCAGCCACAGGACCAGCACCTACTCTGATTGGTCATTCTAGTCATCAAACGGATGACTGTTATCCCTCCAAAGGGGCAGCCTCTCCCTGACGCCATCATAAACCCTGGGTTCCTAATGGTCTCCCTGGGTTCCCAAGCAATTGTTCCATCAGATTCCCCTGAAGGGGGCCCTAGGAGAAGGGAAGGGACAACTGAGGGTTAATCCAGCACAAAAGGACCCCCTTCCATGGGCTGCTCATCTGCCCTCAGGACTCAGAAGACACATGAGTCACCCCACTGCACTCAGGTGCCTCCCTGGAAGCCCTAGGGTCCTAGCCTGGAAACTAGGCACCCTGAACCCCTCATGTCCCTGACCCTTTTTCAGCACCTCCTGGCCCCACAGAAGCAGCCTACATGCCAGTCTACAAATGCCCGAAAAAGTCAGAGCCCCTGTGGAAGGGGTGGGACCGGAAGGCCCAGAAGAACGGACTGAGGCATCAGGTGTACGCTGTGAACGGTGACCACTATGTGGGCGAGTGGAAGGACAACACAAAACATGGTGAGCCAGTGGCCTCAAGGGCTCAGGCAGTGTGGGGGCAGAGCTGTGGTGGGCAGGTGATAGAGACAAGAAAACTGTGCAGAACTCATTGGGGACATAGGAGGTGACCCTAAGGCTCTCCAAGTGGGGTGGTGACCTGGACCAGCCAGGGGTCTCCCTGTACTGGGGCTGTGGAACCTACCTCAGCTCTGACTTCGGCGGAGTGAGGGTCTTGGGTCCGGCAGGGGACAAGGGGGCCTTCAGAAGCCAGCCTGCCCCTGGGGTTCTGGGCATTGAGCATGGGCCCTGCTCTCTGAGAGACATGGACCAAGCTTGGGACTGGTTGGCAGGAGGAAAAGGCAGTCTATTCAAAACCCTGATGGAGCTTCTCGCTTCCGTTTTGCCAGCTCTCAATCACTCCCCTCTCCTGCCTTCCTGTGCTGGGGATTAAACGCAGGGCCTCATGGGTGCTAGGTAAGCGCGCTACCACTGAGCCTCACCCCCAAGACCTATCTGTAAAGAGATGGCATCTGTCAATGGCGTAGCCCAGGGCTTGTGCAGAGGGGAACTTCTGCAGCGTTCTCCGAGGGCTGTGTAGCAGGGGTTATACTCCAAGCCTCCCTTGTCCAGGAAGCCCTCCAAAGCTGTCCCCACTCAGCACATGACAGCACCCACTCTCGGCACTTACCTGAAGGTGAGCATGATGCATTGGAGCTGAACCATGTGCCGCTGAAGACACCTGAGCCCATTCTGCAGTGCCTGTCACAGAGCACTGGACCAGCAGTCGGGACACTGAGGTTCTGCACCCAGCTCTACCGTGGCAGATCCTCTCCCATTCCGTAGACGTCAGCTTTCCCCCTGCTGAAACGACAGTGTGGGCTGGCGTTGCCCTCCCAGCTTTCTGTGGGTCCTACCTCCCCTCAGACCCTGGAGGTGAATACCCAGAGCTGATGAGCCTGGGACTGCATAACACAGACCTGTTGGAGAATCCAGACCCCCTCTCTGTGGGACACATTTGACCAAGTTAAAATGAATATGAACAGACTGGTAGCAGTTAGGAGAGCGAGGACTGGCGAGGGGCGTAGCTCGGTGGTAGAGCACTCACCTAGCATGCATGAGGCCCTAGGGGGGTGCGATCTCAGAACTGGGAAAAAAAAAAAAAGGCAAAGAAAAGAAAGAAAGAAAGAAAGACAGTGATCATGCAAGGCCAGGATTGGGCAGCCCAGAAGTTCCTTAGACTGTTCACTTCCAGGCCCAGTGTGGGGCAACTGACACAATTCCAATCCTCAGGGATTCTCCAGTCTTGCCAAGAACCTGCATGATAAGATAGAATCAAGCCTTACAAATGGGGTAACTGGGATTCAGAGAGAGGAAGTAACTACCCAAGATGGAGCAGCTAAAAGTGGTGGCATCGTGCTGGGTGCGGTGGCACATGCCTGTAATCCCAGCAGCTCGGGAGGCTGAGGCAGGAGGATTGAGAGTCCAAAGCCAGCCTCAGCAACAGCGAGACGCTGAGCAACTCCGTGAGACGCTGTCTCTAAATAAAATACAACATAGGGCTGGGGATGCGGCTCAATGGTGGAGTGCCCCTGACTTCAAGCCCTGGTACCCCCCACTCCACATACACAAAAAAATGGTGGCATCAGGATGAGAAGGGGACCAGAGAGGAGAGCTAAGGGCCCTGAGAGCCCAGATAGTCAGGGGCAGGAGTGATATTTGAGCTGGGCCCAAGGGTGAGGATGTGTTAACTGGGTTTAATTTTTGTTACCAAAAAAAAGCAAGAAAAAAGATAATGTGCTCCGGGCTTCATCCATGTTGCCCCAAATGGCAGGATTTCCATTTTTTTTTTAAAGCCAAATAATGCTCCTTTCTCTCCCTCTTCATACATAAACACATACACACACTCACACACACACACACACACACACACACACACACACACATCCCGTTTTTGTTTTTGTTTTTTTCAGTGTTGTGGACTGAACCACTCAGGGGCACTGTAGCACTGAACTATATCCCCTGCCCATTTTATTTATTGTTTAAATTTTGAGACAGGGTCTTGCTAAGTTGCCCAGGCTGACCTCGAACTCGCAATCCTCTGATCTTGGCCTCCTGAGGAGCTGAGATTACAGGCATGTGCCTCTGTGCACAGCTCCACATTTTCTTTCTTCATTCAGCCAAGGATAGACAATTAGGTTGTCCCATGAGAAAACCTCATCTCCATTTTATAGATGAGGCACCTGAGTCCTAGAGAGGTCCAAAGAGTTCAGTTACTTGCTCAAGGTCACAAAGTTCACAGGGGTAATGTTGGATTCGTTCCCAGTTTATCAAAGACCAAGCCATGATTTGGCCTGTAATAGGTTCTCCACAAATATTTTATTCATCCTTTTGTTAAAAAAAATATTGGTCATGTATGTCAGACACTGTTCTTTGGCATGATGACCAAAACATTTAGACAGTGCATACTCTCAAGGAGCTTGCATTCTCCTGGAAGAGACAGACAATAGACAATCCATGACAGAAGAAGTATCTATTGTGTCAGGCACTGATAAAGGGGCATGGAAAGAAACAGAGCAGGTAAGGGTGTGGGAGAGGCTTTGTAATTTTAGATGGATGGTCAGGGGAGAACTCATTGAGGAAATAAGGCTTCAACCAAGGCTTGCTAAAAGTAGGGGATGAGTATCTGGAGAGGAGTGTTGTAGACAAGGGACAAGCTGGTGCAAAGGCCCTGAAGTAGGAGCGTGGGTGGTATGAAGCCATAGTGGTGGGATTGTAATTCGGAAGGTGGGAGTGGTGGTGGGGCTGGATTAGTAGGAGCTAGGTCTCCATGTGTGTTTAGAACTGAGAAAGACATGCAGTGCATATTCTAGAAATCCTGGTCACTTATGTTCATGCAGTGTAATTAAGAGGCAAGGCTGAAACACTGAGGGGGGCAGATTTCTACTTGGGGTTTGCTATATCAGTCAAACTTCAGGGCAAAGGGCTGGAGAAGAGCTATTTGTAGAAACAGAGCTGTCCTGGGGTTCTCGGGGGGCACATGGCCTCCAGCCCCAGGGTGGCCATGTCTGTGATGTTGACCCACCTGTGTGTCACCAGGGAAAGGAACACAGGTCTGGAAGAAGACTGGAGCCATCTATGAAGGGGACTGGAAGTTTGGAAAGCGGGATGGCTATGGCACCTTCAGCCTTCCTGACAAAGGAAGTGCGAAGTTCAGGAGAGTCTACTCTGGCTGGTGGAAAGAGGATAAGAAATCCGTGAGTGGTTCCCAGCATGCCCTGGGGTGGGGGCAGGGTGTGAGAGAGCCAGTGTGTAGGAGCAGAGAGGCCTGGAGCCAGGGGAGGATGACCTGCACTGGGGAAGACCCCCTAGCTGGCCGGTAGGAGGAGGGTCAAGGCTTGTCAGAGCAAAACCCAGGAAACAGGAAGCAAGAGGAGCAGGCCCAGGGAGGAGCCCATGAAACCCTGAGGCGCCAAGGAGACCGCAGGCCTATGGAGGCCTGAGGTCTCCTCCACCCTCCTCTCCGTAATTTCCTGCCTTTCTTTTCCCTGGGCATCTCTTTCTGAGAATTCCCCTTTTGGGGGATGTTGGGCCTGGATAAAAGGGAAGGGTAGGAAACTGGGAACAAGAATGTTGGGCCACACCCTTGGCCATAGGACAAGAGAGGAAGAAGCGGGTAGAAGCCAGCTAGAAGTGCCATGAACTCCCCAGTGGGGACAGATTTCCTCAAGTTACTCTCACAGACTTGGAGGAATCTTCACCTTAAGCCGTATGGAGACTGTATGGCGAGTGAGAGTTGGCAATACACCTGTAGTCCCAGCGACTTAGAAGGATGGACAGTTCAAGGCCAGCCCGGGCAACTTAACAAGATTCTGACTCAAAATAAAAAATAAAAAGGGCCAGGGATGTAACTCAGTGGTAGAGCACCTCTGGACTCAATCCCCAGCAGAACGGTGGGGTGAGGGGGACCGGACAGGAGGGAGAGGTGACCGTGGCCTGCGTGAAGCGGTAGCAGAGGCATAGAGTGAAATGGACAGTGTGAGGTCTTTCAAGGTGTGGCCTTGCCTCCACTTGGATGGAGAGCTGAGGGAGGAAGGAGCTCAGGTGCGTGGCTTGGGTGCCTGGGAAGGCGATGCGCTTTAAACACTTTTGTGCTTCCAGGGCTATGGGATCCAGTTTTTCGGACCCAAGGAGTATTACGAGGGCGAGTGGTGTGGCGACCAGCGCAGCGGGTGGGGCCGAATGTATTACAGCAACGGAGACATCTATGAGGGCCAGTGGTGGAAGGACAAACCCGACGGGGAGGGCATGCTGCGCCTGAGTGAGTGCTCCGCCCCGCCGGCCCCGCCCCGCCGGCCCCGCCCCACGCCAGCAGGCCCCGCCCTGGCGCCTGTGGCCACGCCCCGACGTCCTGCTGGCTGCGCCCCTTAGTGGGATGGGGTGAATAAGGGGCTGGGATCCTTCCCACTTTGGGATCTTATGCTCTAATAAGGAGCGTAACAATAAGCAGACAAATAAGTTGTTTTTATTGCCATAGTAATCACAGCACTGAGTTCATTTAGTCCTCACATGATCCTGTAAATTGGAAACTTATAACAGAAGGTACAGAGAAGCTAAGTCCTTTGCTCAAGGTCATACGGGCTCTTAGTTGTGGGTCAAAGGTCCTAAGGAATTTGTGTGTGTGTGTGTGTGTGTGTGTGTGTGTGTACTGGGGATTGAACTCAGGGGCACTCGACCACTGAACCACCTCCCCAGCCTTATTTTGTCTTTTATTTAGAGACAGGGTCTCACCGAGTTGCTTAGTGCCTCGCCATTGCTAAAGCTGTCTTTGAACTCTGTCCTCCCCGTCTCAGCCTCCTGAGCCGCTGGGATTACAGGCGTGTGTCATGGCGCCCAGCCAAGAATGAGCTTTTAAAGGCAAAAACTGGATCTCACCTGCTTTTAAACCTTTCATAGTTCCCTGTTACCCTCAAACTGAGTTCAAGGTCCTCCTGTGGTTTTTGCCCCTCCAATCACCATTCCTGGCTCCCATACTGACTTTCTTTCAGTTTCTTGGACACTTTTCACCTTGGGGACTTTGCACTACTGTTCCCTATGTCTGGAATGCTTTCCCCTAGATCTTTGCAGTATCTCCTTCTCTGAGAGGTTCTTCTCATTATTCTCAGCACCTGTTTCCTTTCCTTCTAGCACTAGGTGTATTGTCTCGGGCAAGTTACTTCACCTCTCTATGCCTCAGTTTCCTCATCTGTAAAATGGAGATAGTAGCAATGCCATTTCATAGAGTTGTGTTGGGAGAAGATGAGTCAGTCTGTGTAAAGTGCTTAGAACAGGATCTAATCCTCAAGAGGCTCTTCTTATTTATTTATTTATTTTTTGTCCTGGGGATTGAACCCAGGGATACTTTCCCACTGAGCTATAGCCCCAGTCCTCTTCATTTTTTATTTTATGACAGGGTCTCACTGGGTTGTTTAGGGCCTTGCCAAGTTGCTGAGGCTGGCCTCAAACTTGAAATCCTCCTGCTTCAGCCTCCAGAGTGGGTAGGATTATAGGCATGTGCCAACTTGTGTGGCCACAAGATTATAATTTCTATTGAGAGTCAGTCAAGCTGAGGCCTCAGGACCACTGGGAAGCTGGGCCATTTTGTCCATCTTTCTAGTCCTCCCTGCACCCCAGCTCTGAGCCTAAGCACCTCCTTCTGTAATAGCCTGCACATAGTTCTGCTGTGGCCTGCCAGTGGGAGAGAGCCTAAGTGTATCCTTCCTTTTTTTTTTGCAGTGCCAGGAGTTGATCAATGCTCTATCACTGTATCCTGGTTCTTTTTCTTTTTTATTTTGAGACAAGCTCTCACTAAGTTGCCCAGGCTGACCTCAAATTTGCAATCCTCTTGCCTCAGCCTCCCAAATAGTTGGAATTACAGGCCTGTGCCACCATGCCCAGATAAGTGGGTCATTGTCATGGCCTGGACTCTGGGCCAACCTGCCTGGTTTCAGATCCTGTCCTGAGCTTGTACAAGTGCTAGGACCTCAGGCAATTTGCTTGAACTGGGCTTTGGTTTCCTTGTCCATAACTTGTGGATAAAAATAAAATCAGTCTGGGGTTGTAGTTCAGTGGCAGAGTGCATGCTTAACACGTACAAGGCCCTGTGTTTGATCCTCAGCATCAAAATACAATAATATAAAATAAAACTTTCTGGGGTTATTGTGAAGGTCAAATGAAGTTTATGTTTTGTAAAGTGCTTTTAGCATGAAGGTTGAAACCTTTTAGTAAGTGCTCAATTTTCTTTTTTTAAATTTTAACCTGGGAAAATAAATTAAAAAGTAAATTAAAAAAAATTTTTTTTAACCTGGGGATTGAACTGTTGCCCTATACCACTGAACTACATCCCCAGTACTTTTTATTTTTATTTTGAGACAGGGTCTTACTAAGTTGCTGAGGATCTTACTGAATTGCTGAGGCTGGCCTTGAACTTGAAATCCTCCTGTCTCAGCCTCCAGAGTTGCTGGGATTACAGGCCTGTGCCACCATTTCTAGCTAAATGCTCAAAGATGATCCTACTAGCTTATACTTGTCAGCAAACTACGACTGGGGAAAGGTCCAACCTGAGTTTCCAGGCTGGTTTGTATTTTTTTGTTTGTTTGTTTGTTTGTAACAGAGATGAACCCGGGGATTCTTAACCACTGAGCCACATCCTAATATTTTATTTAGAGACAGAATCTCACTGAGTTGCTTAGAGCCTCACTAAGTTGCTGAGGCTGGCTTTGAATTCAGCCTCCTGGGGCTGGGGTTATAGGTGGGCACCACCTTGCCCTGCGCAGGCTGGTTTGATGTGTCCATCATCCTCACCTCCCTGTCATTTCCCCAGAGAATGGGAATCGCTACGAGGGTTACTGGGAGAGAGGCATGAAGAATGGACATGGGCGTTTCTTCCACTTGGACCACGGTCAGCTGTTTGAAGGCTTCTGGGTGGATGATGTGGCCAAGTGTGGCACCATGATCGACTTTGGCCGTGATGAAGCCCCTGAGCCAACTCGGTTCCCTATTCCTGAGGTGGGAACCTTCCCAGGGCCCTACAGCCACACCCAGAGAGATAGAAACCAGCACCCGGCCCCACCCAGCCAGGGAACTGATGCGGTTTTGTTTTCAGGCAGGGCATCCCCAGCAAGGCAGCTCAGGCCTCCCATATCCCCAAATCAACCCCTGGCTGCTTCCTTTCAGGTCAAGCTTCTAGACCCTGATGGTGTGCTGAAGGAGGCCTTGGCCATGTTCCAGAAGTCAGAAAACGAAGAAGGAGATTGATGCCAGGTGAGGAAGTGGCCACGACTGACACCCTTTGAAGAGGCTGAGGCAGCTCCAGGGACCAGAAAGATTCACAGGTGGTCTGGGGTCTCCAAAGGGCTGTAGGGCAAGACCAGAGAAGGCAAGGCGCTTGCCTCCTGTGGTCCAGGTGGTCCTTTTTGGTTCCTCCCCTTCAAAACCCATTTCTCCAAAGACCAGTGCATTCGGGCCCTGCCTGAATCTTGCATGCTGGGCTTGCCAGGTGGGCACTGGGCTGGAGTCAGGTGGCTCACTCACTCCTAAAGGCCCTTGAAGTGAGGTGGTGGGTCCCAAGCCTCCAATGGGGCCTTGTCTAGCTGTCGCCTCTCCTGGGGTGGGTGTAAGTGAGGCTTGAGGAGAGGGTAGTGTGTCTTTCAAATGCCAGCTCCATGTCCCCCTCACCCCCGCAGAGAGTGCCAAGGCTCAGGAGAAACTCAAGCCCATGTCACCCAACTGCTCAGACCGGTGCGGCTCCTGATGGAGGAGTGAGCAGCGACTCTGGGCATGCCCTTGGCGCCCTCAAAGGGCGCCTCACTCCTCCCAGTATTAGGTCATATTTTGCCAATGGGGGGCCAGTGCTTCCCTCCCCAGCTGGCCTTTGGGACTGTCATTCAGGCCTTCATCCTATGACTTCATCTTTGAGTGCACGAGAATAAAGAACCTGGTGGCCTTAGCCCAGGGTCTGTGGTATGAGGAGGGGTGGGAGGGCTCAGAGAGATGTCAGGCAGAGGACAGCACGACACCCTCACAGTTGCATGAATTTCTCTGGGCGGAGAAAGCAGACAACTCCTGGTCTCTGACCTCTCAGACAGTCTAAAGGAGAGTGAGCCTGCATCCTCACTGGCCACCAAGATTTGGTATTAAAGCCTGACCCACCTTCTCATCGTCACACAGGAGCTCTCAATCTTGGAATCCCATGGAAACATTAAAAGCTATGGACAGCCTGGTGCAGTGGCACACACCTGTAACACAGCAACTTGGGAGGCTGAGGCGGGAGGCTGAGGCAGGAGGATCTCAAGTTTGAGGTCAGCCTCAGCAACTTAACAAGACCCTGTCTCAAAATAAAAATAAAAAGGACTGGGGGTATAGTTCAGTGGTGAAGCACCCCTGGGTTCACTTCCCAGTACTTAAATTAATAAAAGCTATGGATGCCAGGTTCCATTCCCAGATTCCCATTTAGGATGGGACCTAGGCATTCAGTTCCCCAGGGGTGTCTGATGTGGAGCTGGAGACAAGAACCCCTGACTTACTGACTGTAGATCCCTAAGCTAGTGGTCTTAGTTGTTCTATCTGTAAAATGGAATTCAGAGACTTCATAGGAGTGTTTGGAGGCCCTGGTGCAATAGCATGTATTGAAGTTAACTTTGGACCACGTGCCCAGGAAGAGTTCTGCAGAATTCTAAGGCAGCATTCCTGAGTGATAAGAGGGACTCTTGCTTAATGCACCCTGGAGACAGCCTGCCTGGGTGTGAGTCTCAGGGTTGTGCCTTCTTGGGAGTGTCACCCAAACTCTTGGTTCTCTGGGCTTCCTCGCTTGTAACCTGGGTCGTACCCGCCAGGGTTACTGTGGTTAGTCACTTCAAGGATGGAACTAAGCAGTGGTTTCAGACCCGGTGGGATTTTTATCCCCAGCACCTCAGACACTTGGTAACATCTGGAGCTGTTTTTAGTTGGCATGATTTGTGAAGCATGCTACTGGGATCTGGTGGGTAGAGACAGTAGCCCAGGTCGACAGTGTCTCGGTGGAGAAGCCCTGACATCCAATGATGTTTGTAAAGCCCTCAGGAAGAGCCAGGCACGTAGTGAAGCTCAGTAAGGGTGCTCTCTGCTCCCCGAACCCTACGTGGCTTGACCCAGGGTGTGGTTCTGTCTATGCCGGGCATCAGTCAAGGCTGGCCATCATGGGTACAGAATCAACTGCCAGACGCAGAGTGTTTACCCTGTGCCCAGCCTTGTGTCCACAGCTTCCTGTGCCTCCTCTCCAGTGACTTTCCCCAGATCTGTGTTGTCCTGCTATTATTGGTTCCATTTTGGAAGAGGAAACTGAGGTTCAGGGAAGCTCATAGGTCATCAAGCTAGTACTGTGCCTGAACATGAATCTGCTTTGAAGGTAGGGGAGAGTGTGTACAGGTTATCATTTTGTTTTAGAAAAAGCAGGAGGGGAATGTTTATGTCTACAATATTGCTAGGTGGGAGCAAAAACTGGCGACAATGGTTGTCTCTGGGGAGAACTGAGGATCTGGGAACAGGGATGAGAGCAACTTTTCACTATTACATTTGGAACCCTGTGAATGTATTATCTGCTGTATTTGAAATATAAATAAAATTGTAACTAAAGACTATGTTCTTATTTATTCATTTATTTTGATGCTGGGGATTGAACCTAGGGCCTCACGCATGCTAAGCAGGTGCTCTACCACTGAGCTACACTCAGTCTGAAATTGTGCTCTTACCTATCAGTGTTTGCCTAAGTTGCCTGGAGTGCTTATTAGAAAAAGATTCCAGAGACACACCCAGACCAACTTGAATCAGAATCTCCTGGCGGCAGGGGCTTGGAAATCTGTAATCTACAAGCCAGGCTGGGGATTCTTGAGTCCAAGCAAGCTCAGGAAAGAGAACCTAAGACTATAGGATCACAGCCAGAAATAACTACAGCCAGATCCTGAGTTTCTGCAGAAATAGTGAAGCAAAGATCTTAGGGTGCAGGGTGAATGTGGGTGATGGGAAGGAGATGAATTTTAGGCTTATCATGCCCCACCCAACTTTTATTTCAGCTAGAATATTTTTTTCTTGGACCATGGTTAAAATTAGGGGCACTTAACTACTGAGCCACATCCCCAACTGTTTTTATTTTTTGAGACAGACTTGCTAAGTTGCATAGGGCCTTGATAAATTGCTGAGGCTGACCTTGAATTTGTGATCCTCCTGCCTCAGCCTCTGGAGCTGCTGGGATTACAACTGTGCACTGCCATGCCTAACTTGCCGGGGCACTTTCTAAAACCACTTTATATACTGAGTTTCTGAGACACAAAAATCTCAAACTCAGGGCCTATCGGGACCAGGCAAGTAACAAGTGAAGCTGGCCTGGTGTGGGACAAGAGGGAGAGGTGGAGACTGTGATAAAACTAGGCCTTGGGGAAAGAGGGTGGCAGCAACTCAGCTCCTGCTACTTCCCTGCAGGGTGAGCCCAGCGCTCCGGCATCTTCCCATTTTTCAAGCAAAACCAGAATAAGCCCAGGTAGGACCTTGGTCCTAAGCTAGACCTTTCGGGTTTGAACCTGCCTTGTGAGGATGCTCAGAATTAAATGAGCTGATGCAGTGCTGAGCAGCCTATGCACAATGAACTAATATTTTTGTTTTAAATGGGCCCTGACACAATCTCATGTATACAATATTTCTACCAAAATATACAACCTGATTGTAATAATAAGAAAATATCAGAGAAACCAGCCTGGTAGGACATTCTACATAAAACCACAGGCCTGGACTCTGAAAACGTTAGGCTGAGGAACTGTTCCAAACTAAAGGAGGTTAAGACATGACAATTCATTGCTATGCATGGTTCAGGTTTGGGAAAAGCATCACCAGAAGGACATCCCTGGGACAAGTGGGAAACCAAACTTGAGTATATTAGATAACTGCCTTATACCAATGCCAAATTTCCTGAATGTGATCATTGAATTGTGGTTATGTAGGGAAATGTCCTTGGTTTTAGGAGTCTGTATTTAAGGCTGAAGGGAGCATGATACCTACAATTAGAGCATATGGCATGGGTAGGGGGCTTTACATGGTCCAGGCTCAGTTGTGGTCTCAGTATTTATGAACTTGCCTACCCGCCGAGGTCTAACAGGAAGAGTAACACTGTTCTGCTCTAGTGTTGGCCTCCACGTTGTAAACAAGTCTCTTTTTCTAATTCTTTGCAGCACTCGGGATGTGACCCGGGATACTCTACCAGGCTACATCCCCAGCCCTTTTTCTATTTCTCGCTAAGTTGCCCAGGTTGGCCTGGAACTTGAGATCCTCCTCCCTCAGCCTGAGAAGCTGGGAGTACAGGTGTGCACCACCGTGCCTGGCTTCACCGGCTAGCATTTAGTGTTACATTTCCATTTTGCTGTTTAAAATGGTCCCCAGTGGGCTGAGGGTGTAGTGATCCAGTGGTAAAGGAGTGAGGCGGAGGCCCTGGGTTCAATCCCCAGCACGAAAGAAAAAAAAAAAAAAAAAAAAAAAGAGCTCGCCAAGTGTAATACTAGAAATCTGCCTAGCATTCCTAAACCCTAAACACCAGCTGATAATGTCTCTTACAGAGACATGTGTGTTAAATAAGCTTTGTTCAGGCATGAATAGTGCTGTTGGCTGTAAGTTCAATGGTAATGAATCAACAACATAAAGATGTCTTGAAACAGAATTACACCTCAAACAAGGTAATATTTTCATCAAATGACAAAAATATCATACCAGAGGCTGGCAGTAGCTTGGTATTGCTCACCTAAAGTTCATGGTGATTTACAGAATGTAACTATCTCAAATAAATATTTCAGTTACTATTTGTGCAGGTTTGCTGCTCGTTGCAAAGTTTTTTCAAAAAAATAAAAAAAAAAAAAAAGCCCCAAAAGCAAAACCCAAAAAACTTTTGGCTGGGAATGGTCATACATGTCTGTAGTCCCAGAGGCTGAGGCAGGAGGATCGCAGGTTTGAAGTCAGCCTGGGCAACTCGGTGAGAGCCTTTTTCAAAATGAAACAGAGGGGCTGGGGTTGTGGCTCAGTGGTAGAGTGCTTGCCTACCACGTGTGAGACACGTGGTAGTTTGATCCTCAGCACCACATAAACATAAGTAAAATAAAGAAATGGAGAAGGGGCCGGGGTATAGCTCAGTGGTTAGGTGCTCGCCTAGCACGCACCACACCCTAGGTTCCATCCCCAGTACCACACAGACAGACAGACACATACACAAAAAACTTAAAAACTTATTTATATTTTCTCTGGTGCTGGGGATCAAATCGTGGGTCTCACAAGTGCTAGGTAAGCACTCTACATCCCAGACTCCCCAAAATATTTAAAAAAATGGATTTGAGGCTCAACTGACAGGGACACCAGGAGAAATACCAGGTGGCCCAGACACAGCAGATGCAGACACAAGGAAGAGGTGTCCCTTACGAGTATATTTATGTGCTAACACACACGCACACACTCGACACTCAACAGGGAGGGAGGATGAGACGGAAAGGACAGGAAGCATCCGGGTGGCACTGGCACAGGGATGAAACAGGGACAGAGAGCATCTGTCCCCACTCTGGCCCTCGCTGTCTCCTCCCAGGAGGTGGACCTGGAGCTGGAAGAACAGGAAGTGCTTACTCTTTCAGAAGAAAGTCTCAAAGTGCAGTAATTCCTTGTTTAAAAAGCCCCTTCCCTCTACTCTGTGCCCTGATCAAGCCCAACCTCCTGCGCGGCTGTCCTCGAGGCCCGGGCAGGACAAGGTCACCGGGAAGGGTGTAAGGCCAAAGCTCTGAGGGGCCCAGTGACTGGGCTTAGGCATAGTGGCTGCCAGGCGTCAGGGGGTGGTCCCCTCTGTGGTCCAGCTGGTCCTGCAAGCGGGCAAACTCAGCCAGCTCGTTGAGCTCTTGGAACTGTCGGTCCGTCTTGTGGCTGACCAGTGAGCGGTAGAAATGGACGGCAAAGACGATGAAGACCAGGCCGAAGGGGACCATGATGGTGGTAGAGGCGATGGCTGCGGCCTGGCCTGGGGTGATGCCACTGCTGACGTTGGTGGGCACCCCGCTGGCTGGGGGCTTGCTGGTGGGGCGTGGCTGGCCCGGCTGCTTCTTGAGGGGCAGGAACTTGACCCAGCAGAGCAGCACCACCTCAGCCAGGAAGAGCAGTGTGCCGATGACGGTGGAGAAGGCCCAGGCCAGCTCGATGTGGCGGTGCATGCGCTCGTGCGGTGACTCCTTGACCGAATTGAGGTTGTGCACGTTGCTCACGGCCTCGATGTTGGGCAGGATGCAGGTGCTGATCATGAGTGCGAACAGGTGCACAGCTACCAGCACCGTGGTGCAGGCGCTGAAGGCAATGAGCAGGCCTGGTGGGTAGTCGTGGTCGGCATCCAGCTGCACCTCCACCATGGCCACCTGGCGAGAGGCACGGGTGGCGTGAGTGAGGACTGAAAGAGCCACCCTCAAATCCTGCCTCCCCCAAGTCAGGCATGGTGGTAAACACCTGTTGTCCCAGCTGCCCAGGAGGCTGAGGCAGGAAACCCCTCTGAAAATAGCCAGTGAGACCCAGTGAAAAAATAAATCTATCAAAAATAAAAATAAGTAATCCTCCTTCTCCTCTCATAGGGCTGTGGGACGCTGGGTCAGTCACTTGGTGGTCTCTCTGAGCCTGTTTCCATATATATGTAATGGGGATAATGAAGACCACCCACTTGACTGAGTGGTAGTAGAAAGAACTGGTGAAGAAAGCTAGCCCGGAGCCCATCAGCTGTGTGTCCCTGGGCAGATCACGTAACCTGTCAGGGCCTCAACTCGATCACCTGTAAACAGGGCTATAGTATTAATGCACAGAGTTACTTTAACAATTAAACGAGAGTTGTGGGTACGTGATACACACCTCTCAAATGACATTACCAACCAAACATCATGCTGGCCAACATGGTTAAGTTTTACATTACGCATATTTTACCATGATTAAAAAAAAAAAAAAAAAATAGGGGCTGGGGTTGTGGCTCAGCGATAGAATGCTTGCCTAGCATGTTCGAGGCCATGGGTCTGATTCCCAGCGCACCACCAAAAAACAGAGGCAACCAGCACCATCTCTGTTGGCACCAACTCTCACATCTCACATCCAGCAGGGCTTCTCCTTCACACCCTGCTCTGGGGACAAGGAATAAGGTGGGGGATGGAGAGGTGAGGGCCCTCCCTCATCAGGCCCCTTCTGAGAACACAGTGCACAGACGGACAAGGAACCAAGAGGCTTCCCAGAAGAGATACACTCAACCCTGTGCCCTGAGGCCTTCTCCTCACCCGGCCCCAGGGCCGTGCACTGGCTGCCCCCCAATTCCTGGAGACCTGCGGATCTAGGGTCACCCAGGGCATGCTCCACACCTGCCACCCGCTCTTCTTGCCTGGGCCTTGCCAATCACCCCCATGTGAAGGAGCCAGTTCATCAGATTTGGGCCAGAGGCAGCGGGCAGCAGGCAGGCTGCCAGGGTCTGCCTGCTGAGCTGGAGGGATGGGAGCAGCAGCCACCAATGACAACAGTTCAGCCAGGGGAGAGTCTTTGGTGTGTGTGTGGCACAGGGGATTGAATCCTGGGGTGCTCTACCACCGAACCACACCCCCGGTCCCTTTTTTAATCTTTGAGGGAGGGTCTGGCTAAACTGCTGAATGTCTCACCAAGTTATGGAGGCTGGCCTTGAACCTGCAATTCTCCTACCTCAGCCTCCAGAGTACCTGGGATTACAGAGCTCTCCAGGCTCAGTTAAGGTCTGGGCTCTTTCTAAAGCATCTGCTGTGTACGCGGCAGGCTTGGAGGGGGGGTGATGCTGAAGTGTGCCCACTGGCCTCAGTGCCTGCCCCAGGCTGAGCTCCGTTCACCTCTGGGTAGCAGGTGTGCTCTTTCTTTCCCCCCAGCTCTCCTCTGCCAGGCTGTCTGGCTTTGATCCCTGACTCCTCTGCCCTTCGTTAGGTTGTGAGACTTTGGCAGTTTCCTTCAACTTTCTATGCCCTAGTTTCTACTTCTGTAAAATGGGAATAAGAGCACATGCCTAGGAGGGTTGTCATGAGGACTGAGTTAATCCATGTGACCTACTTAGTGGCAGGCACACAGTAAATGGCAGTAAAAGTGAGTTCAGTTTGGAAACCTCAACCCTAAACCCACTGCCTCTTCCCAACCCACCACCCTCCCACCCAGGTCTCTAGCCTCCAGCTGGAGGGGCAGATCAGCCAGAAAGCAGCAAGGCCAATCAGCACACCTGGCTCCTGCTTCCCTCTGGGGCCTGGGTAAAGACCCTGCCCTCTCTGTAAAGAAGGGAAGCAGCAGGATTAAAGTTAGTTTAGAGCTGACCTTTGAGAGGAGAGGGGCCAAGAGGGGCGAGAGGGGCGGGATGTCTTCAAAACACCCAGCTTACCCCTCAGGGGCCTTTCGACAGGATTCACAGAGGGGATCACAGACGTGTGTCTGAGAATTCCCACATCTGACAGGGATATACACTTTTCAGCCTGGGAGTTTACCAAACAGTTCAAGCTCATGTAAATTTGGGGCAGTGCCATCAGGATTTTGGCTGTTTTTCTTTTAAGATCACTGGTGGCCTAGAGCCAATGCTGAGCATTCTCAATCCATGCGGGTGAGGGTGCTAGGCATCTCAGTCCATGCGGGTGAGGGACATGAGGCAGCACGACAGGCACCAGGGCAGGCAGGTCAAGGGCCATATTCCAAGGCTCCCTGCTCTGCCCCCAGGCTGCCCACACCTGGAAAAGGGGGGCACCCTCTGCAGCCAGGCCTCCAGCCACCTCCCCACACTTCCTCTTCCTGTTTTGGCCTGCTGTCTTGGAACCTGAAACCTGAGAAAGGACAAGCAGGAGAGCTGCTGCTGGTCTGCCCCAGGTCCACTCACTGGAAATGTCTGGAGTCAACGGTGGAGCAGGCCCTGAGCTGGGCACTGCAGCATCTCGGCAGAGGGACAAACGCAGTTAACTCCCAATGTGCGGCCCACCTGGCACCTCCCTGGGACCCCAGCCACCTCCAGGTGGCATATCTCACCCTCTGGAGAATCCTTCAGCACCCAGACCCACAACCACACAGCTGGGTGTGACACTGGCACCTTCATTTACAAAGCTGGTGACCTTGGACAAGTATTTCAACCTCTCTGTGCCCCAGTTCTACATCTATAAGATAGGGCCTGCTTCTTATGGTCATTATGAGGATCCTAACAAAGATAGCCCTTTGCACAAGACCTAGAATGTAATAAACTTAAAATGCGACGATTCTTAGTAATAGCATCACTCCTCCTGTACAAATGAGGAAACTGAGGCACAGAGAAGTGTGACTGGCTGTCCAAAGAGCTCCCTTGCTGTTGCATGGGGGACTCCAACTCAAAGCCACTAGGGGAGATACAGCTCAGTTGGTAGGGTGCTTGCCTCATATGCACAAGTCCTGGGTTCAAGTTCCAGCACCGGAGGTGGGGGGGGGGGAGCCACTTGAAGCTGTGTACAACAGGAATCACAGAGCGCCTCCCTCATGTAGCCGCTGAGGAGGTTAAATGAGGTTTGACGTCTAAATATTTAGCCGAGGACCAGCCTCAGGAGAAGCTTCATCAATCTTAGTTAAAAAGAAAAATAGTGCTTGAAGAGGAAGAGAAACAGCTCCTGGACACTATGGCCGGGGTTGGAGAGGGCCGAGCCCACGTGCCCCAGTGCTGCCCCTCACCTGCCATTCTGAGGCAGCCAAGTCACCCAACCCTGGCACAGGAGAATGTGTACCCTGCACCACACCTGGCCAGAGGGCCACCTCTGCAGGACAGAGCCCACCCCACAACACACCACTTGTCACGCCCACAGGCTTCAGCGCCAGAAAACCCCAGCTGCTGGGACACACCCGGCATGGAGGTGCCAAAACCAGCCAGCCCTCCTCCTTGCGCTGAGGAGAGGCTGGGCCCTCTGAGGAAGAGGAAGGGGCCTTTTCCTGTGTTCCGGAAGAAACCCCATCACCCTCACTGAACCCTACCATTCCTAGAACTCCAGCCGCACAGGTTGGCTGTATGTTCCATTGTCACATTTGGAACCAAGTTCAATACCATGGGGACTCTGAGTGAGAAGAAAGAACAGTTGGCGTCAACCATGGATCTTGATGAAAAACTATTCACAGGCATAAAAGTCGCTGCTTTTTCCAGAAAGCTTCCTGCTTGGGAAATGTCCCCACGGGTGGGGAAAGCAAAGTCAGGGGGACCTCACAGAATCTGGCAGCTGACTCCCAGGGCCCCAGAGGAGTCCCAGAGAGATCAGATCAGATCAGATTGCATGCAGCTTCACAAGGTAAATATAGCCCTAGAGCTGGGCCCATAAACCCAAAATAAACAGCTCTCAGCAAGTCAGTCGTGGGCTTCCTTGAACCTGGACACACTGGGCCTCCTCTGGGACAGGAAGGGTGAGAGACCACCGGCCCCACCTCACTCTGGCCCATGGACCCCTGCTGGAGGCGCCAAACCTCAAATGAGGGCCGAAGAAGATTACAGGATTCTGCAGAAGGCAGGGCCTGGCTGACGTGACTTGGCCAGGCGTTTGCCCGCCCCACCTGAACGCCAGCCACCTCTCCTCACTCCTGCTGGGCTCCAGGGAGACCGGGAGCACCTGGCAGTCAAGGCCCTCTGAGGCGATCCTCATTCCATACTGGGCCTAATCCCTGCGCTCAGCTGGGGGAAATGACTTTTCTTTCTCACTCAGCCCTTCTCTTGTCATCCTATTAGGAGGGTGGGCAGCTACAGCAGCGGTTAACAAACTCTTTTTTTTTTTTTATCTTTTAGGCTGGGGATTAAACCCAGGGCCTCACGCATGCTAGGTAAGTTCTGTACCCCTGAATTACAACCCAGCTCTACAAACTCTTTGACTAACATAGCCTCATAGTCCCAAATGTTTCTATAAATACACATGCTTTTATAATAGAAATGAAAGTTCCACCAAACACCACTTGTCCCTGAAGCATGCCCATAGCCTATTCTTACAAGACACCGCACATACTGCTGCCGTTTCATTTGAAAAAAACTGAATCTGCAGCTGGGTGCAGTGGCACATGCTGGTGATCCCAGTGGCTCAGGAGGCTGAGGCAGGAGGATCACAAGTTCAAAGCCAACCTCAGCAACTTGGCAAAGCCCTAAGTAACTCAGCAAGACCCTGTACCTAAATAATTATATATGGATTGGGAGTGTGGCTCAGTGGTTAAGTGCCCCTGGGGTTCAGTCCCTGGTACCAAAAAAGAAAGAATCTGCAGATGGGGAAATGGGGACAGACCTAGACTTTCTCTTCATCGGTTAATTCTGATTTCTTCAGGTTTTATCTTCCAAGTCACGGCAGTCCCTGGCCTCCCAGGTGAGGACCAGGGCCATTTGTTCATTCAGGGAAAATAGTTACCTGTCTAAAAAACTATGCAACTTTGCTAGAGAGGAAGTAGGGAATAAGACCACAAGATCCCTGCCTAGTAGTGGGGATATTAGGATGACAGGCACTAAAAACTTAAATATTTTCAGACTGTGCAAAGTGTCTTCAATCAATGATACCCATTCACCACATTTACCAACTATGTCCTAAATGGAGTTAGTTCAGTGTGCCAGCGCACGCCTATAATCCCAGCTACTCCAGAGGCTGAGACAGGAGGATCGCAAGTCCCAGGCCTGTCTCAGCAACTTAGTAATATACTGCTTCAAAATAAAATCTAAAAAAAGGGGTATAGCTCAGCAGTAGAGCACTTGCCTAGCACGTGAGGCCCTGGGTTCATCCCCAGTACCAGGAAAAAAAGAGTCTTGCTCCCTCTCCTCTCCACTGAGGTCTCGGTAAAGGGAGGTTGAAGGAACAGAAGCCGGAAGGCCTGACTTTGCCCATTTCAGCCCAGAGTCTCCAAAGTGTTCGGAGGACAATCACAGGTGATCCCCTGGGAAACAGAACATCCTACTAGACCTTCTACAACACTTATTGATAATTTGCCTCATCCTTTCCACTTTTTATTTTTCTGAATGTTTTATTTACATATTGCAGCACATATATCATTTATCACCTTATACAAATTTTTGTTAGGGGGTTGGGGAGATAGCTCAGTTGGTAGAGAGCTTGCCTCACAAGTACAAGGCCCTCGGTTCAATCCCCAGCACCACCACCAAAAAAAAGGAACATGAGCTCAAAAGTTTGGAGACTGGGGCTGGAGGTGTAGCTCAGGGGTAGAGCACCTGCCTTGCATAGGTGAGGCCCTGGGTTTGAATACCAGTACCAAAAAGAAAAAAAAAAAAAAAAAAAAAAAAAAAGTTGGGGGACCATAGCATAAATCAGATTTTATTGACACAAGCCACGCCCATTAATTTACATATAGCCACTGGTCAATGGCAAAGTTGCATAGTTACCCCTGGGAGCAAGGCAGACAGGATGGCCCATCCCTGGGTTAGCCCAGTGCTCTCTAAAGGCAACCATTCAATCACGGCCCCACAAGACTCTCCCCAGAAACCCCTACCTGGTCTGATCAGTCTGAGACATTTCTTGGAGCACACTGAAGGACTTTTAAAAGCTCCATCAGAGGGTAACCTGCTGACTTATGTTTAAATTCTACATTCAGTTTTCTTCCTCCAAGGAACTCTACCCCCACCTCTGCCCAACATGGATGCTCCCCTTTCCAGCCAGGACCCAGCAGCTGTCAGGGCTCTCTATACTGTTCCCCACTGAGAATTCCAGAAATACACCACGGGGACTTATGAAGTTTTACAAAAGGCTTCTCTCCTGGGTGGAGGGCACCTTCATCTTGGGGGGTAATTCAGCAAAATTCCATCTGCACACAGCCCTGTGTATAAATCTAGCATGCAAAACCAGGAATCTGGAAGACCCCAAGGATCTAGTTATCAATCAGGTGAGCAGGGTGGAGGCAAGAGGGTGGGAGAGAGAAGACTGACAATCAGGCAGACCAGCGCTTCAGTGCTCCTAGCGGGTGATCCCAGCCTCTAAGAGTTTTAGTTTTTCTGTCTGCAGGACATACATCCAAGAACTAGTGTGAGGATTAAACAGAAAGAAAGAAAAGGGTTGAGGCTCATGCCAGGCACAACCGGGGTTTGGTAAACAGTAAACACCTTCATGTTCCTATTACAGAATTCATGCGATTCCTCTAAACTCTTGATGGCTCCCCATTGCCTGCACAAGAGTTTAAGCTTCTTAAACAGCCAATCAAAGGTCCTCCATCATAACCCCAGCCGGCTCACACTCCCTGCTTCTCCCTGAGACTACAGCTTCTCAATTCTGCACCGGTCCCTGCCATGTCATGGCTGGAGGGCTCTTCTCCAAGCCCTCACTCTACCACCCTCAAGGCTCAGCTGCACTCCATTCTCCCAACCCAACTCTTGGGAAGCAGCCCTGACACCATGGGTACAAGGGTGAGCAAGCTTCCTGGATACCAAGTCAGGTATTGGAAGTGCTTTGCAGACACTAACACCCTGAATCCTCACTCCAATGAGGCTGGCACTATGATCACTCTTGCTTTTTCCATGGAGCTGGGATAGAACCTAGTAGGGCCTTGCACATGCTAGGTGGGCACTCCTCCATTGAACTACATCCCCAGTACTTTGTTTTTTTTTTTTGGCATTGAGTATTGAACTCAGGGGCACTCAACCACTGAGCCATATCCCCAGCCCTATTTTGTATTTTTACTTAGAAACAGGGTCTGAGTTGCTTAGCGCCTCCCCATTGCTGAGGCTGGCTTTGAACTGGCGATCCTCCTGCCTCAGCCTCTTAAGCTGCTGGGATTACAAGCATGCACCTCCGTGCCCAGCTCCAGTACTTTTTATTTTTTGTATTATTTCTCTCTCTCTCTCTCTCTCTCTCTCTCTCTCTCTCTCTCTCTCTATTTATTGGTGGTACTGGGGATCAAATGCTGAGGCACTTTATCACTAAGCTATATCTCCAGCCCTTTTTATTCTGAGAAAAGAGTCTTGCTAAATTGCCCAGGTTGGCTTTGAACTGGAGATCCTCCTGCCTCAGCTTTCCCATTGCTTGGGATTACAAGCATGAGGAAACTTAGGCCCAGAGAGTTTAAGTGACTTCTCCAGGGTCTCACAGTCATAAGAGGCAGACCCCGGATTTGAACCCAAGTTATTTGGCTGGAGTTCCCCTTTCTGCTCTTCTCCACTACATAGATCCTCGGCTCTGTCTTCCTATCACTCTCCGACGTTTCCTCTCTTCCTCTACCACAATCACAAGGCTCTGTGGCTTCCCAGTCAGGTGACATCAGGCAAATGATTCATCTGGGATGACCACCAACCTTTAGCAGGCTGTAGACAGATGATGTAGATGATACACGTGAAGCATCTGGCAGTGTCTAGCCTAGTCCAGGAGCCCAATCAACCACAGCAGTAACCATTACTACAGAGTGGAAATAGCCATTTTTGCTCATCTCCATGCCCCCTTGAACTCAAATCAGGTCCCGGAGGCTCAATAACATCTCATGATTTGAGTGCTTCCGTCCAGCTTATTTTCACAGAAATCCCAACTAACTTCTGAACCTGCTTTGGAACCTGGGAACAAAAGGGTGCTGGTGTGCAAAGAACTTGAGGAGGCAGATAATCCAAAGATAATTGATCCCAAGTCGTGGAAAGCATTTTGTTTACGGCAGCAGGCCGACCTTCCCAATTATCATCTGCTTAGGCTAACATTACAGCCTGCCCTCGCCAGTGGACTGGATCGCCACGCCTGCTTACCAGTCCTGCAGGGGACAGGGACAAGCTGGGACTGGTTACCTGTTGCTGAGAGATGACCTGAGGCACAGAAAGCATGAAGCAAGGTCCCCAAGGGTACCCTCAGCTCCAGGAGCACTGTAGAATGCACATCCAGGGCCCCTCGTTTTGCATTGCAGAGCCCAGGTAGATTTCCATGAACAGGTGGCTGCTTACAGAAATGCTGTCGGGAGCAGGAACTCTGTCTACCCACCAGAGGATCCAGCCAAATGTACATCATCAGAGCCTGAGAGTCTCAACGCTTCACAGGCCCAATATAGCCTTACGATGAATCCTTATGGAAGTCGAGGGGAGACGCTTTCCACTTTTGAATACATGATAAAACCAGCTTCAGCAGTAAAGTGTCTTGCCCCCTGCCTATCCTCAACACTTTTAAGACCCTGTGCCAGGCCCTTCCCCATGAATAGGGAATCATTCAATCCCCACCAGGCTTTTTGGAAGACCCTCCCTCAACCTTACCTGGTGAGCAGGTGAATTTGGCATTCTAGGCCAAATTCTGCCCCCTGGAGCTCAAAGGTCATGTCAGCTCCTAGATTTTCCGGGTCTGTAGGAAGGAAGCCCTCTGGGGCAGGAAGCTGGTTGTGCTGACTCATAGGCCAAGGGAGGGTAATCCAGGAAACTTGTCATTCTGTTGCCATGGTGTTGAGGCTGCCAGGAACCCCTTCTTCTCTGAGACCCACTCAAGGACTGGGTGGTACTGGTGAGGGTGGAGTTTGGTCAGCCTCCTACCCTGCACCCAGTTCTCTCCCATAGAATTCCAGCTGCAGGGCAAATACAGTTGCCCTTTAGTAACCACTGCCCCGAACCAGGGGTCAGCCCTTCCCTGCCTGTAGAACCTGGGGTTCCTTCAGCAGATCTGGGAAACCTTCTCCACCCAGGTTGAGGAAAATAAAGGTCCTAAAGAGAGTGTGGGTGAGTCAAGGCCCACCCAGTGTCCCTGTTGCCCCAGACTTCCCCTGCACTTGTTTTTAGCAAGAGGAAGAAGGCCTGTATTCTTCAGGAGGAAGAGAAATTTGAGAAGCCAGAGAGTGCCACTCATCTGATCCTCACCCCTTCTGGGGTGAGAGGGGGTTTGGGGAAGCTACGATTTATAACCCCAAGGAAAAGGGAGCAGGCATCCCACCATCTCAAACCCAGAGCAGGGCAGGGAAAAGCAGATGGCTGGTGGCTCCCTCCCCGCAAAGGTGGAAAAAACTTTCTCTGGTTTCAAAGAAACTTTTAATCTATTTCTTTTCCCTAGGCCTGGTCCTACCATATCCCTAGCTGGACATTAATCAGAGCTCTGTACACTACAAATGGCACACATACCTACCCAAGTTCTGAATGCCAGCAGACCTGGGTCCAAATGCAGCTCCACCAGACTAGCTGTGTAGCCTTGGAAAGTCTCTTGACAAAACTCGAAAAAGATTGCTGAGGAGTGAGCTTAGGAGGGAGGGAACCCGCACAGTGCTTGGCACATAGTGAGTATTTCGTAAATGTCTAACTATTCTGAAGAGATTCTTTAGGCACAAGACAGTCACTTAGAATTTGGGGCTGACAGAACACCAATATTTTGTCCTCAAGAAAAAACTCAAAAAAAAAAAAAAAAAAGCTAGAAATTACCCCTTTTTCCTTTCCTTCTCTCTCTGTTCTCCTCTTAAGGGATCCCTCAATTTCATTCTCAACTGGGAAGAGAAATCTTTCATCATTTCAGAAATCAAGATCCTGTCAGGCACCAGGGCATGGGCCTACAACCCCAGCTACTCTAGGGACAGAGTCAGGAGGATGGCAACTAACGTGACCCTGTCTCAGAATAAAAATTAGAAAGGGCTGGGAATGTAGCTCATGGTAGAGTGCTCACCTACCAATGTGCAAACCCTAGGTTCAACCCCCAGTGCTGCAAAAAAGATAATAAATAAATAAGGTCTAGAGCGGAATAGTGGTTTGCCTGAGGTCACACAGGCCGCCAGTGGCAGAGCTGGAGAGCTGCTTCCTGACCCCTAATCCCCTAGCCTTTCCACTGTGGCCCAGTGTACTCTGAGCTCCGCTGCACTGGCCCACTTGTTTGTAGAGCACAGGAGAGACCCAGACACACTCCCTTCCCAAGAAACCACCAGGTGCTGCCACTCCCCTTCTCAAGGGCAAGGGCTTAGCTCACTCACAGGGGAGGCAGGAGTGCTGGGGTGGAGGGCAGACCCCATTAATGCAGGCTGATGTCACTGAAAGCAATAATGTGCCCTGCCCCAGAGAAACGCCAAGATTCCAGGCCTGAAGGTATCCCCAGAGCCACTTCTGGGGCCAAACCTGCAGCCTTCCTCACCCCACACAGAGGCTTCTCACTTCAGCCCCTGGGAACCAAAGGGGAGGAAAACATGCCTGCAATCAAACAAGAGCCTGTTCAAGGGGAACATGTCCCACCTCCTCCCCCACACCCAGTGACTCAGTGGCTTGTTTCAGGAGAAGAAACTGAGGGTGGGGAGTGGTTGTCAAACTCCCTGGCTGAGGCTCTCGGAAAGTGCGGTGGAGAAAAGGGTGTCAGGAAATCCCCCCTACTAACTGATAAAAGAGCATGGCCAACACCTTCCGGCCTCAGCTGTGGGGGCGCAAGACAGCTCCGGGGCCTCCCCATCCTTCCCTCCGGACATCTGCCCTCAAATGGGCAGGACGCGGAGTCCCTCCTTCCTGCCCGCACTCAACGCGCGGGGCGGTCTTCTTACAGATCTAACTTCGGGGACGCATCGTTCTTGCTCTGGCCCGTGCCCATTTGCGGCACCCCACCTGCTCATGTGAAGGCACTTGTGTCCCCAAGCCTGAACATCTGCACGACCTGTCACCACCCCACATCGGGTGTCCCTGGTCGCCCACCTCTCCTCACGTCCAGCGCCTCTGGCCCCCCTCTTGCGTCCACGACGGCGTCTCCCAGCTCTTCCCCTCACCGCGGCCCGCCCAGCCTGCTCCCCAGTGGGCCCCGTCGGGGCTGCGGGCGGAGCGGCCGGGCAGGAGGGGGAGGGCAGGGCGGCCCGAGCTCACCATGGCGAAGCCGGAGAGCAGAGCCGAGGTCCGGCTGGAGGCTTTGAGCTTGGCGCGGCTCAAGTAGAGCTTGCGCCAGGACAGCGCCTGCATCGAGTGCTCGTTGAGGCTCATCACCTCGGAGTAACTCTGGCCGATCCAGTCCGGATAGCTGACGGCGGACGGCGGCGGTGGGGCACCCGGGGGCTCCCCGTCCCCGCTGCGGCGGCGGCTCCGGCGGCTGCCGCTGGTGGTGCTGCCGCCGCTGAGGGGAAGCTCGGGGCTGCTGCTGCTCGGGGGCGGGGCGGGCTCCGGATGCATGGAGCACGCTGCAAAGGCGCGGGCCGGCCCGGGCGCCTGCGAAGGCAGCGGTCGGGCCCCGCCGCACCGCCGCCTGCCCCCCACGCGGGCCCGGCCTCACCCGGCCGGCCGCACAGGACGAGGAGGAGGTCGAGTAGGCAGCCGCAACTCCAGCCCTCAGGCCCGTCGCGCCGCTCACCAAAGCCCCAGGCGGTCGCGACCCGAGCCTGCGCGCGGGCCAGCGTCCCGTCCCCGGTCCGGACCCTCGGCGCGTACCGCGATTGGCCGCCGCCCCGGCGTTATTTGCATGCGCCCCGCCCACCTGGGGGTCCCGCCCACCACTAGGTGGGCGTCGCCTGCGTGGGTCATGTGACCTCCGACGGCACCGCCCACAGTCCCTGCAGCTAGTGCCTGCGCCTCTTCCTGGAAGCGCCGCACGCCTGCAGGCCTCGCTGCCCTCCTGCCCTGGCGTCTCCCTTCGCAGCTGCTGCGATGGCCTTGCTCCCAGAGCTCAGACTCCTGGGTCGGGCCGTCTGAGGTCACCTTTGAGCGCGTCCTGAGGCACGTTTCCCGCCTGGAACAAGGTGGCGCAAGGTCTGTTGGAAAAACAGCAAGCTGAGGTCTGGAGTTCTTTCAGTGTTTATTGAGCACCTACTGAGTGCCAACACTCTTCCTGGCGCTAAGGACAGGTAGGCTGGTGAACGAGAGGGACAAAATCCCCTGCTCTCTTGGAGCTCACATTTTAGCGGAAGAGATAAACATCAATGAGTACATTATAATAATTTAGAAGGTTGTAAATGTGTAGAAAAAAATAAAATAGGGTAAGGAGTGGTAGTTCCAAGGATGCCATTTAAATTTTACAATGTTAGGGAGGAACTTTTTATGTTTTTCAGGACAGTGATTTTTGGTTTGTTCACTTACACTGGCAAGCTCCTGACATGTACTGGGCCCGACAGTACCCCATTAATAATTTTCCTAACAATGAATCCTTGAACCCATTCAGTAGGTGTCTTCTGAATACATATGAAGTACTAGGCTGAGGGATTCCAGGAAAATAATAACCTTCATGGAATTTTATATTTGGGGGCCAGACAATGAGTAAATACACACCTTCTTGGACTAGGTCACATTTGAGCTGAAACCTGAGCCAGCAATGCAGGGCCTAGAACTCCAGGGGGAAGGGAAGTGCAAAAAGCAAAAGCCCTGAAGCTGAGCTGTCTGGCTGTTGGAGCATTAGAAAGCCCTTTTGGCTTGGTGGGGGGAGTGGGGAAGAGGTGAGGTGAGTTAGCATACTGGGCTGAAATGCCCTCTAGGATATCAGCTCCAGGGCAGGAACCTGTTGGCTTCACAGCTCCATCCCTAGCCTTTGAGAAGACCCCTTGGCACATATTCAGCACTGAGGAAATATTTATTGAGTGAATAAATATGGGAGAAACAGGACTGAGGGACGGAATTAGCCCACAGTCAAATCACCAGCATGTGGCATTCCAGGTCTGCGATGACATTTACCTCTTGTTACCACTAGAGGGCCCCCCTACACCCAACCGCATTATGGGAAAAAACTGAAGGCCCCCTCTTCCCAAGTTTCTGGGATTCCTCCACACATGGTCCTCCGTGTTTTTACGAAGATGGGAGACTTGAGATTTGAAATCTCACCCCACTGGGCTTGTTTCTCTGGGGGTCTTTGTACTTCTTACACCTTCCATTTGTCTCAGTTGTCACTTGTAGAGATTTTCCCTAAGCAGCCTTCATGTCAGGATTTCTTGCTTCACCGTGATGTCTTCCCTTCATACCTCTGGGTCACCACAGTATCTGAAATCATCTAGCTTGCTTATGTGTGGGCCTTTGTCCCTGTTCCCCACTAGCAGATGGCCATCCTGAGAAGAGTTCATGCTTCCCAAAAGAAAGCGGTTCAATGAATAAAATAATGAATGTCCTTATTTCAGAGAAACCCCATCTAGGGATGGAGCACACACAATATCCAGAGGTGGGTGGTGTCTAAGGTTTGGAGGGGGAAGAGACTGAAAGCCAGGAGCAGAGAGTTGCTGACTTAGGAGGAGCAAAAGGATCTGGTAGTGGTGACTCAGAGGGGTTCTGGGGTGAGGATGGTTTCCTTTTCTAGCTCCTACATCATTCCCTTCCCCTCTTCTAAGTTTCTGGTTTTGAATCTCCCCATCTGCACAAATCAGATAAAAAAAGGCCAGAATATAGCTTGGTGATAGAGCCTGTGCAAGGACCTCGGTTCACTCCCATCATCAAATAAATAAGAATAAAAATATCCAGACCTGGGGGAAGTGTCTGGGCAATCACTGCCTCCTGTCTCAGAGTGCCGAAGGGCCAGTTTTTAGTAACTTTACCTTGTTAGAGCCAGCAGAGACCAAACCCATATTTAACAGATGGAGAAACTGAGGCCTCAGAGAGAGAGAGAGAGAGAGACAGAGAGAGCACACCTTGCCAAAGGGCACAAAATAAGGTTTGGAACCCAGACTTCTAATTCCTGCAATTCCTTCAAGCACATGTGTGGCTCTCCCTTCTGGCCTGGAGGTGTGCTCTCTTTTTGGGGCTTACATATGAAAAAGCCAAATATTTTTTTCACTCAACTCCGTGCATGAGGGTGTACAGATCAGCTGAAAGGACTGTGGTTACCTGGCCCATGCTGACCAATGGCCACAGTCCAGGGCTGACCAAAGATGTCATGAGCTGCTTTGGGAGGTAGCAAGCTCTCCATCACATGGGGTAAAAAAGTAGTTAACACTAAACTAGTGCTTCCTAATGACAGGCACTATTCTAAGCCCTGTGGCATACTGAATATGTAAGATTATGATAGGTATACCAAATTATTTATTAATTTATTAAATATGTTAAACTAAGGAATTCTTCACAATAATCCTACGGTGTTAATGTCACTATTTTACAGATGAGAAAAATGAGGCCCAGAAGAAGTAGTAGGATAGGTCTTTTAACCAGTTGATGGGTCTCCAGAGTCTGGATCTTCTCCACATCCCTGATCATCCCTGCCCCCAACATCAGAGTCTCCAGAGGTATGTTTGTTAAAATGCAAGTTATGAAAACCCATCCAAGCAGTTTAATTTTAGCAGGTTTTTCAGGCAAAGTCTGAAACCACTGAACTAGATGGTCTTTAGGGTTCAAGACCATCTAGTAAGCGCCCAGCTTATTTTGAGTCTTTTAGGGTGTTTAAGATTGTGTGTCCCCCCTTGGCTGCTCAATTGCAATGTGACTTTGGGCAAATTACCCAACCTGTCTGAGCCCTGATTCTGGAAGCAAAGATGAGATATTACATATATCTACTCATGGACCCTGAGGTTGGACACTCAGGCCCTTCACTCAGGTCTTGAGCAGAGGTCAATCTGATGTCCAGCTCTGGAGAAACCCTCTGGCCCCTCTTGTCCAACAAGTTCTCAAAGAAATGTGCATTTTCATTTTGTTTAAAAGGAGTGCTCTCTTGGAGTCACCATGGTGGCTTGCTTCTCCTCTGATGGCTGTATGGCTAGAGACCCCCAAATTAGTAATAATAAAAGAGCTACCATTTCTTGATCTTGTGCTCTTACAGAACAGTACTTCTATGCCCTGGGTGATGGGAAGCTCACTCATTCTGAAAAGCACGCATGTCGTCTGTGTCCGTTTCTAATGGTTTAAGAGTTGTCCTGTGGAGCTGGTATCAGCCTCCCTGTTAGTGAGTCCCTCTATGTGTCACATAGAATGTGTGAAATCCTTCTCTGCCCCACCCCAGAGTCAGCTTCGCAAGTCATTTGGAAGGCAGTTGTGACTGAGCCAGATTTTCATGGTCAATGAACTGGGGTGAAAGAGACTGGGAAAAGTTAGACTGTCAAGAGACTAGTTGCAAAATTCAGAATTAGGGTTTGCGGATTCTGCTGTTGATCTCAAAATGATTTTCTGGACTGGGAGCTTAAAGACCATTCTGTGGGGAGCATATGCTCTGCCTCCCTGCTCCCCAGTTCCTCAGCTTGTAGGGCTCAGTCCAGTCCCATACCCCTCTCCCCATCAGAAAATTCTCTGGGTTTATGGTTTTGTGTTCATATCTTTTTTTTTTTTTTTTTGGTGGTGGTGGTAGGTGGGTACTCTACTACTGAGCTACATCCCCAACCTTTTTTTTTGGGGGGGGGAGTGCGCGATACCAGGGGCCACTAAGCTGCATCCCAGCCCTATTTTGTATTTTATTTAGAGACAGGTCTCACTGAGTTGCTTAGTACCTAGCTTTTGCCGAGACTGGCTTTGAACTTGGGATCCTCCTGCCTGGGCCTCCCTAGCCACTGGGATTACAGACAGGTGTGTGCCACTGTGCCTGGCATCCCCAACCTTTTTCTTTTAAGACAGGGTCTTACTAAGTTGCCCAGGTTGGACTCAGACTTGTGATCCTTTGCTTTTTTTTTTTTTTTTTTTTGATACCAGGGATTGGACTCAGAAACACTCCTCCACTAAGTCACACCTCAGATTTTTTTTTTTTTTAATTTTATTTAGAAACAGGTTCTTACTAAGTTGCTTGGAGCCTTGCCAAGTTGCTGAAGCTGGCTTTGAACCTGTGATCCCCCTTGCCCCAGCCTTCCAAGCCACTAGGATTACTATGGGCATGTGCCACCATGCCTGGCAAAATTTTTTTTTTTTTTTTTTGGGTGCTGGGGATCAAACCCAGGGCCTTGTGCTTGCAAGGCAAGCACTCTACCAACCGAGCTATCTCCCCAGCTCCACCTGGCAAAATTAAATAAAAATTTTTTTTAATAAAATGGAAAAAAAATAAATAAAAAAAATAAAATAAATATGGAAGTAGAGGTAAGCCATTCAATTTTGTTCCTTTTTAAAATTAGTTGTGTCAAGTACTTTATATATGTTTTGTAGTAAAATATCGGGATAAATTTTGTCAGTGCATAAATGCCTTGGAGAATCCAGGCATCCTTTAAAGGGGTTAAAGGTCTTCCTGGAAGCTGGCACAGTGGCTCAGGCCTGTAATCCCAGCAACTCAGAAGGCTGAGGCAGCAGGATTGCAAGTGTGAGGCCAGCCTTGGCAATTTAGTGAGACCCTTTACAATTTAGCAAAGGCCCCGAGTCAAAATAAAAAATAAACCAGGTGCAGTGGCACATGCCTGTAATCTAATCCTGGTGACTTGGGAGGCTGAGGAGGAAGGATTCCAAGTTCAAGGCCAGCCTTAGTAACTTAGCAATACCCTGTCCCAAAATAAAAAATGAAAAGGCCTGGGGGTGTAGCTCAGGGCAATGTGCTCCTGGGTTCAGTCCCCAACACACACACACACAAAGACTTCCTGGAAAGTCTAGCATCCTCCGGGAAAATAGAACCAGCCAGGCCACATGGTAGAGATTAAGCAACTGAGATCAGCAAGTACTATTATGGGTTGAATTGTGTCCCCCCGAAGCCCAAAATATGTCAGAGTCCTAATCCTCAGTACCTCAGAATGTGACCATTTTTGGGAACAGGGTCTTTACAGAGGTAATCAAATTAAAGTGAGGTCATCGTCAAAGTGGGCCCTAATCCAATAGGAATAGTGCCCTTATAAGAAGGATGAAATTTGGTCAAGCATGGTAGTGCGTGCCTGTAATCCCAGGGACTCTGGAAGCTGAGGCAGGAGGATTGCAAGTTCAAGGCCAGCCTCCTCAGCAATTTAGCAAAATAAAAAATAAAAAAGGGGATGTAGCTCAGTGATAAAGTGCCCCTGGGTTCTACCAGTACAAAAACCGAAACAAAAATAAACAATAACAACAACAAAAACCCAGGCAGACACATAAAGAGGGAAGGGGACATGAGGAGACAGCGTTGGAGAAGAGAGCTGTCTACAAGATAGTGAGCACGTGAGGCTGCCAGAAGCTGGGAGAAAAGCCCAGAACAGATCCTTGCCTAGACCCCTTAAAGGGGGTGGTCCCGCTGACACAGTGATTTCAGGCAAGACTGTGCAACTTCAGGGGTATGGCTGCAGACGTCAGTCGATTTCAGACGTCTGGTCTCCAGAACTAAGAGAAAATAAACTTCTGTAGTTCTAAGCCCCTAGATTGTGACATGAAGGGCTGTTAGAGCAGCCCTTAGGTTTCTGTAAGAACCCTGGAACGAGCTGTGGGGGTCTTAGCTAACCAAGGAAGCAGGGCCTCAGTGTATTTGTGGGTAGGGGCTGCGAGTGTGTTTGGGATGTCACGAGAGACACCTGGATTTGAACCCCTGATTTGTCAGTTTACAACAGTGCCACTTTGGGCAAGCAACCCAGCCTCTCTAAGCCCCATCTGTCAAGTGGCAACAGTGATGGCACTTGGCACCAGGACTGTTGAGCGTTCCACGAAAGAACATTTGTCTGGCATTCAGCACAATGCTCAATAAGTGGCGGCTACTATTTTCCCTCTTGCGGGATGTACTGTGCTCAAAGAGGATTGCCTCGTTCCAACTCTGTGAATTGGCTGATCTGTCGTTACCAAAGGCCGTATATTCCTGAGAATTCAACTAGGAAAAACAGGTACCAGAACAGAGGAATTAATACAGAGCTGCCCACCAGCAGTGGAAGGCCCATGGAGGAGGGCGAAGCAGAGGGTGAAGGCCTACAGTCAGCAAGAGCAGGGAGTCTACCACCACTTCTGCTGGTGGAAGGATGGAGACAGGAGGTGGCATTCCTGGTACCGAGGAGGGACTGGAGTCACCAGGTAGAAGCCAGACCCACAGTGGGCCTGTCTGGTGGGAGAGGTAGAGAAACAGGAGATGAGGCAGAGGTAGGAAAAATACCCTGGTTCCTCCCACCTGCCAGGCTCCTATCCTTGCTGTCCACTGGTGGGTAGGCACAGTATGTCCCCTGATTTGGCAACCCCAGGGGTTGGCCTCCCTGTGATCCAGATCACAGCAGGGGAAGGGCAAGGGATGCCTTTGAGGGCAAAGAAACCCAGAACCAGGACTGGGGAGTGAGGTTCCATTTACTCTACTGAGCCTCAGATTTCCCATCTAGAAATTGGGCATGATAATAGCACCTACTCACACAGAGCAGTTGTGAACATAAAAGGAGAGTGCATATTAGTGGTTTGGCCCAGTGCCTGGCACACAGTAGGCAGTATAGATGCAGAGGAATGACCTATGGAGTGAACCGTTTTCCACTCCGAGGAAGCAAGCAGGGGAGAGACTGGGCCTGGGAATAAATTCAAGACACAGGCGCAGTGCTAGTGTGGGTGATATTTTTATCCTGGAGATGCGTCCATCTGTCCTGTGTCCATTCTAAGCTGGTGAGTTTATCAGACTCCTTTTAGAAGTCCTGAGTCAGGGCAGGCCACTCCAAGTTCAGGGTAGTTTGAAGTTTGGGCTCCTTGCTCCCTCCAAAGGATTTTAAATCCACTCAATTCTTAGTTGGTGTCTCTGCCTCCAACTGCTGCTGCCAAACTTGCCTTGCCTCCCCCAGCCTGGGGCTGAGCCATTTCCAGGATCTCTCTTTGTATAATTAAAAAGAAAAATAGAACAGTCGATGTTGCCAAACATGTATTTAAAGTGACACTCTGAGTTCAGGGAGTGAAAAATAAAAACGTTTAAGGTTTAGATTAAAAGTCTCGGTGCTCGGCTCTCTCCTGACCCTGGGATTTCTCCACAGCCTGGCCGCCTTTAATCCCCTGCCCTGGCTCATAAAAGCCTTTTAGACCGAGGGCATTTATTTCCCAGCGAACTGTTCCAGGATAATCACATAAAAACGCGCGGCGTCCAGGGAACAGCCTGTCAAGCGCAGTGTGGCTTGTGAGGCCCCAGGGAAAGTGGGGAAATTGGAGCGCTCATTACTGAGACACCCTGTTCCTTCACCGTGCCCTCCCCCACCACGTCCAGCCCACCCGAAGCGCTCGCCGGCTTCGGCACTAACACCTCCAGATCCGAGCTCTTCCCTCTAGCATCCTTTCCTCCACCCCGTCCAGACTGCCATCAAGGCTCATCCACATATCTGCTGCCACCTGCCCCCAGATTCTGATGCTCTCGATCCTCCTGAAGCCCATTCTGTAACAGCAGCCAGAAAAACCTTTCAATAACCTCCATGTCATCCTGTCCCTTCTCTGGCTGTATTAGTCTCCCATTGCTGCTGTAACCAGTGATCACAAATGCAGTGGTTCAACACAGCACAGATATATTCTCTGGAGTTCTGGAAGTCAGGTGACGGCAGGGCTGGTTGCTTTGGAGGCTCTAAGAGGAAAATTCTGTTCCTTACCTTTTTCACCTTTGAGTGGATGCCAGTGTTCCTTGGCTTGTGGCCCCGTCCAGTTCAAAGCACATCACTCCAGTCTGTTTCCAATGTCACGCCTCCTTGTCTGTCTACTTGCATGGACCCTTGTGATGACACCAGGCCCAGGATAACCCAGGATAATCTCCACCTCTTGAGATCCTTCACAGCTGCAGAGCACTCTCTCCATATAAGGTCACACAGTCACAGGTTCTAGGGAATAGGACGTGGACACCACAAGGCCATCATTCAGCCTGCTTCACTGTGGAAGACCTGCCCAAGCTCCTTACCTGGGAAGACTTGTCTGATCTAAGTCCCTTACTATGTCCTCAAACCATGGTCTCCTTCCTCTTCCTCTCTCTTACACAGGTGCTCTCGATGCCCTCACTTTTCTTTCCACAGGTCAAGTTCATTATTATCTCAAGGCCTCGAGGTGTATGGCTCCCTGTGCCTGTAACGTTCTATCCCCAGACTGTCTCATGACACAGTACAGACTGGATGTTTATGGTCCCCCTAAAATTCTTTGTTGGAGCCTAATTCCCAAAGGCAGATCATTGGTAGGTAGGGCCCTTGAGTGGTGATTAGGTCATGAGGGGGCCTCGTGAGTGAGATTTGTCTCCTTACAAAAGAGGCCCCAGGGACCCTCATCCCTTCCATCGCATAAGGAACGAAACAAGAAGGTACCTCTGTGAACCAGGAAGTAGGTCCTCACCAAACACTGAATCTGCTGCATCTTGGACTTGAAATTTCCAGAACTGTGAGAAAAATAAATTTGCTTTGGTAAGCCACCCAGTCTGTGGTAGTTTGCTGCGGCAGCACAAAGGTACTCGGCTGGCTGCTTCCCTTTTGGAGGTCAGCTCGGAAGTCATCTACTCAGAGGGGCCTTTCCCTGGTGAATCCATCTCACCTACCCTCCCTGTAGCCTCTTTCTCGGTCACTTAGTGTCAATATAAGTCCTTTTCGTTACCTGCCTTTAACATTTTTGTTTATGCTGTTTCTCTTCCCATCAGGATGTGAGCCCGAGAGGAAAGCTCTCTCTTGCCTTGTTCCCTACTGTATCCCCAGTGACTGGTGCACTGGTCTCTCGACCAGGGCTTGCTGGGTGGGTGGAGGAGGGCAGGGTGGATGTATGGGTATATGTACGCATATACAGCTGAGTGGGAGGGAGGGTGGATGTATGGTTGAGTGAAGAGGTAGATGGAAGGAAGTGTGTGTGTGTTCATGTGGGTGAATGGATGGATGGATGGATGGCTTAGACTTCCAATGTGGTCTGGGACTCAGAATCAGGATGGAGTAGGTCAGAAACGCAGGCTCATGCAAGTTGAGGGCTTCCTGCATGCCAGGCCTTGTGTCATTCCTTCCTGCATGTAATTCAGCATATACTTATTTAATTTTGTTTGAAGTACTGGAAATAAAACCCGGGGCCTTATGCATGATAGACAAGTGCTTTACCACCCAACTGTACCCCTAGCTCTCTTAAAAAATTCTAGGGTTTCTCCAGGTGCTGTGGCACACACCTATATCCCAGAGGCTCAGGAGGCTGAGGCAGGAGGATCACAAGTTCAAAGCCAGTCTCAGCAAAAGTGAGGCGCTAAGCAACTGAGACCCTGTCTCTAAATAGAGCTGGGGATGTGGATCAGTAGTTGAGTTCCCCTGAGTTCAATTCTGGGTACCTCCCTCAAAAAAAAAAAAAAAAAAAAAAAAAAAAAAATTCCAGGGATTTACATTCCAAGATCCAGACTGGTCTCAAACTTGAGATCCTCCTGCCTCAGTCTCCCAAGTAGCTGGCATTACAGGAGTGTACCACTGTGCCCAGTAAATTCAAATTTATCAAATGCCTACTGTGCCAGGCCCGAAAGAAGTGATTGATTGATCCATGTATTATTTATTCAATCTGAGGAACAGGTATTGAAGGACTGTTGAGTGCCGAGTCTTTGTCATTCATTGCAGTGTACATTTTATCAAGCATCTACTGGATGTCACTGTCCCCAGTCAATGCCTGGGTATACAGTAGCTCAGTGAAGTCTGCATGAATGTACGTCCCTGAGTCGTCCCCAGTCTTCCTGCCTGTAAATAAATAACTCTCACATACAAAGATAAGGCTATAGCGTGGGTGTGTTCAGAGTACAGAGGGGCCCCTTATCACCTTGTATGGCCAGGTACCTTTCTCAGAAACTTATCTTCTCTCCTGGAAACAGCTCTTTGAAGGTGAGGTCCTACCGGTCCCTCTCATTTGCTCGGCCACCCCTGGCACCTCAGGACTCTGCCCATGCAGCTCGTTGTACATCAAGGCCTGGGCTCTGAGTGTTGCCACTTTCCCCTTACTTGGCAAGAGGGCAGCATCTGGGCTCTATACCTGAAGCTGCTGGTGGTGAGCCCACATCCCAGCAGGTTGCCTACCCTCCATTTGGCCTGACTTGTCCAGGTGTCAAATAAAGGACTTGAGCCCAGCATGGTGGTAAACGCCTGTAATCCCAGCTACTCAGGGACCTGAGGTAGGAGGATGGCAAGATGGAGGCAGCCTTGGCAAATCTGTGAGACCCTGTCTCAAAATAAAAGGACTGAAGATGTAGCTCAGTGGTACAGCATATGTCTAGCAAGGCCCTGGGTTTGAGCCCCAGTGCTGGGGGTGGGGGTGGATCTTTACCCTTCTTCCTTGTTAAAACCCCTTGCCTGGACTTTTTTTTTTTTTTTGGGGGGTGCTGGGGATTGAACCCAGGGCCTTGTGCTTGCAAGGCAAGCACTCTACCGACTGAGCTATCTCCCCAGCCCCTTACCTGGACTTTTATAATAGAAAATTAAAATTTTTTTTTTTAAATTATAGAGGTAGTGGGCCAGGCACGGTGGCACATGCCTGTAATCCCAGCAGCTCAGGAAGCTGAAGCAGGAGGATTGCAAGTTCAAAGCGAGACTCAGCAACTTATTGAGGCCCTAAGCAACTCAGTGAGACCCTGTCTCTAAATAAAATACAAAAACCGGCTGGGGATATGGCTCAGTGGTTAAGCACCCATGGGTCCAATCTCGATATATAAAAAAAAAAAAATTATAGAGGTAGTAACATAACTATTCTTGTAATACCTTAAGACAATGTATAGAAATGATTAGAGACTCAGATCCCCACCATAAGCACAGAGTTTTGCCCCATCTGATACTTCCCTCCCCTCCATGGCCTCCGATCTGCTAGGCAAGTGTTTTATTACTGAACTACACCCTCAGATCCTTTGTCTTCTTTTTGCTTTTATTTTGTAGCACTGGGGATTGAAGCCAGATCTGGAGCAGGGCTACCTGTCCTTTTGGGTTGTTTGTTTTCCATAGTTGGAGTTGGAACCAAGGGCTTTGTGCATGGCAGAAAGGTATTCTACCACTCACTTCCATCCTCAGCCCCTTTTTGATTGTTCTTGTGGTGCTAGGGACTGAACCCAGGGCCTAGCACATGCTAGGCGAGACTCCACCCGCAAGCTACATTCCCAGCTCGCTTTCTGTTTTTGTTACAGGAGACTTCATTACATAGGCATGATTGGTCAAATCACTGGCCCTTGCTGTTCGACTTAACCTCTAGCCCCTCACCCCTCTCCCCTTCCAGGTTTGGGGATTGGGGCTGAAAGTCCCCACCCTCTAAGCCAGCCTGGGTCTTTCCTTGACCAGCCTCCATCCCGAAGCTACTGAGGGGTGGTCAGTCACGAGCCAACTCATCAGCATACGAAAAGACAAACCACCTCCGAAATTCCAAGGTCTTTAGAAGTCTTATGACTTACGAGATAAAGACCACATTTAGCAACATCACAAGTACTAAGCTTAACCATGAGGATATAAACATATGTATGGTCTAAAAAATAATAAAATTTACTGTGATCACCAACAGCTTAAGAGAACGTTGTCAGTTTCATACAGTGTCTTTTCCCAATAGCCACAAAGGTGGGAATAGCTCAGATGTCCTCAATGGATGAATGAAAGAATAACATGGATCCATCTCTACAATGGAATATTCAGCCTCAAAAAGGAAATTCGGACACATGCTACAATGTCAGTGAACCCTGAAGAGGTGTTAAGTGAAATAAGCCAGACAGGAAGAACAAATACAGGATGATTCCAGTTACGTGAAGTCCCCGGAGCTGTTAATTCTCAGACAGAAAGTAGAATTGTGGGAGCCGGGGGCTGGGGAGGAGGAGTCGTGGACAGTTAAATGTTTCACGTGAACAGGATTTCCTGGAGATCGATGTGAAGGCTTTACAATAACGCAAATGTACTTCATGCCACCGAAGGGTCCATTGAAAAATGGTTAAAATAGTAAATTTGTTATATAAATTTTGTCACAAAAAAATAAATGACAGTGGTCCCTTTGGCAGCATGAATACTAAAATTGGAATTATACGGATAAGATTAGCAGGGCCCTTGGGAAAGGATGGTGGGCGAACTTGTGAAGCATTCCTTATTGAGCCACCCTTCCCCAACACACACCAGAATGGAGCCCAGGGCCTTGGGCAGGCCAGGCAAGCCCTCTACCACCGAGCTACATCCCCAGCCCCAGGCTAGCAGTACCAGCTTCTTTCTTTGAAATCGTCCATGGCTGGCACCAATCTCCTGACCCCGGAAGCAGCTGCCATGCTGAGTTTTGTATTTACCTATTATTGTCCCCTTGTGTTTGGTGCTGCAGCTGGAGCCCAGGAGCTTGTGCTTGCTAAGCATGCACTCTAACACTGGGCCACACCCCAGCACCTGCTTTCTTATACTTTACTTTGTCCTTCCCCCCACCTCCCCCCAGCCATCCATCATTTTGTTCATGTATGTTTTGCGATGCTGGGGATGAAACCCAAGTGTCCCACCCCTGAGCTTCACCCAGCCCTGTTTTCCTTTTTAAAAAAATATACTCATTTTGGGGTGCTAGGAGTTGAGTCCCGGCCCTCATACATGCTAAGCCTGTGCTCCACCACTGAGCTATAAACGTGCAGCCCCATTTCTTACTTGATAAAATGTGTACAGTCAAGGTGCACAATGTACATAGACATCGTGCACTGATTACTCTGGTCTCAGAGATGAACACGTGTCACCCCTATAGTTACCAGTTGGTACTGGGCTGTTTTTGAACTGTACACATAGGTCACAGTGTGAATGTTGATGTCAGTCCAATATCCTATGTCAGACTACAATATTCAATGTGATAATATTGAGAGGTGGGGACATTTAGGAAGTGATTAAATCATGAGGATTTTGTCCTCATGAATTGCTTTATAAAAGAGGCTGGGAGGGGCCGGGGTTATGGCTCAGAGGTAGAGCGCATTTGCCTGGAATGTGTGAGGCACTGGGTTCGATCCTTAGCACTACATATAAATAAACAAATTAAATAAAGGTCCATCAACAACTGGGAAAAAAAAAAAAAAGGCTGGGAAAGTACTAGCTAGACCTCTTCCAACCCATGAAGATGTAGTGACAGGGTGCCACCTGAGCCTTTGCCAAAGGATGTCCCAGCCCCCAGAACTGAGAGATATTTATGTTGTGTGTGACTCAGTCCCAAATGGACTTCTGCAACCTGCCTTTTTTATTTCTTCTGGCATCGAGGATTGAACCCAGGAGTGTTTACCCATTGAGTCACAATCCCAGTGCTGTTTACTTTTTTATTTTGAGACATGGTCCCACTAATTTGCTTAGGGTTTCTCTAAACTGCTGAGGCTGGCTTTGAACTTGCACTCCTCTTGCTTCAACCTCCAAAGGTGCTGGGATTTCCAGCAGGCACCACCTTGCCTGTCCACAACCTGCCTTTTTGTTCAAGATGTTTTGTTAAGTCATGCATGTGGATGCCTTAGCCACACAGGTTCTGCCCTTCCCCAGGTGAGCTCCCCTGGCCACTTGTTCCAGGACCCCTGGGAGGGTGACCAGTTCTGTGGACTCTAGCCAACCTGCCAGTCAGTGTTAATTGCCTCTTAACTGTCTGGGCCTTCTCTGCTGGCTGTGGTATGAAGTGCGGAGGGTCCTAGCAGATTTCCACAGGGTACTGAAGTAGGAGGCAGTTAACACACCATGGAGCAAACCTTCGACCGGGAGCTAATGAATAAATTCTCCCTTTTTCCTCCTTAGGTGCCACCATGGTATGGCCTCTCCTCAGAACCCTCCTGCTGCCTCACTCTCCTTCCCTGGCACTTCACTCCCAACACTTTTGAGTCAGGCTGTTTTCTGAGGATTCCAAGCTTAAGAAATGCTCTGCAATTTGTGCACTCTGCTGTTTATGAGCATTTAAGTTGGTCCATGCCATTTTTTTTTTTTTTTTTTGATGTTTGCAAAGGATGCTACTAGGGCCAGCCTCCCTGTCCATGCTTCCCAATGACTTGTGTCTCTTCTAGAGTGTCCTTCTTTCAGTTCCTTTAGCACACAGGCACACCAATCATGAGACCTCTGTATTCGCTATTTGTCTCTGCACCTCCCCAACAGCAGCTAGCTAAACTCTCCTCTTCCCTCATGGCTGGGTTTCCTTGGACAGTTTTCCCTGACTCCCTCCCAGCTGCAGACAGATAACCTCCTCCTAGATCATGTCCCTCAAGGTATCATATGCTGCCGGGGAGTGGTGGCATGTGCCCCTAATCCCAGAAATCTGGGAGGCTGAGGGAGAATTGCAAGTTTGAGGCTAGCCTCCGCAACTCAGCAAGGCTCTGTCTCAAAATAAAAAGTAAAAGGTCTGGGGAGTAGCTTACTGGTAAAGAGCCCCTGGGTTTAATCACCAGTACCAAAAAACAAAAAACAAAAAACAAACAAACAAACAAAAACCACCAACAACAGTAAAAAAACGAAAAACAGAAAAAAAAAAAGAATCAAAAAGTATCACATGCCACTTCTGCTGGGGATGTAGCTCAATGGAACAGAACTCCCCTAAGCATAAGTGAAGTCTTAGAGGTTTGATACCCAGCACTGTGCCTGCCTCCCCCTGCAAAAAATCCATATATGCTTCTCCTTTGTGATACTTAGCGGTCACAGTGTTCCCTGCAGCTGTGGGAACAAGGTCTTTCTGCTCCACCTAATGGTATTCCCCAAGAACAGTGAGTACCACTTACTTCAGCTCATGCTCAGTCTGCAGCACCCAACCCGGTGCCTGGCATGTTGTAGGCAGTGGACATGCATCTACTAGCTATTCTGTTCTAACTCCTACTTGAATTCAGTGTGTAGTTTCCAGCATTTTAGGGTATTTATTTACTTATTGATGCATTATAATTATATGTAATAGTGGATTTATTATGCCATACTTGAACATACACAGAACAATCTGGTGAATCTTCCAGCATGTTTTTTTTGGTACTGGGGATTGAATCACTGAGCCACATCCCCAGCCCCTCCCAGCATGTTTTAATATGACTTAGCATCTATCGGGGCCAAGATTATGACAATGAAGACATAGTCTCTCTCCATGGCTTACAGATTCACATCAGTAAACACTGAGCTCGGGCTGGGGTGGTGGCTTATGGTGGGGCGCCTGCCTAGAACATGTGAGGCCCTGGGTTCGATCCTCAGCACCACATAATAAATAAATAAAATGAAGTTATAAGAAAAATCATTCTGGGACAATTTATTAAAAAAACACTGAGCTTGCGAGAGCACGGCATATTTGAAGTGCCTAGCAACTTTTAACTGGGAGGTCCCCTCTAGACTGAGTAGTGCTACAACAGCAATGGTGTATTTGTTGCACACTGACCCTGCCAAGGGCTTTACGCTTACCCTCTCACCCATCCTCACATCCTACCTGGGAGTCTGTTGTTACCTCCATTTCACAGGTAAGGAAACTGCCTCAAGAAGGTGAGGTCAGTTGTTCCAGGCTGCACATAGGAAGTAAATGGTATACAGGCCTTCTCAGTCTGAGCTCTTAATTTGTGCCTCTTATCATGCTGCTATATTTCCATCCCAATCATACTACTTTCAGTTAAATTCCAGAGACTAAATATAAGTTGTTGTTGTTTTTCTTTTCTTTCAATACTGGGGATTTAACTCAGGGCTCCTCACATGGTAGGCAAGTGCTCTACCACTGAGATGCAGCCCCAGCCATATATTTTGGACAGGGTGTCTTGATAAGTTGCCCAGGTTGGCCTCAAACTTTCCTTTCTTTCTCTATTTTTGTGGTGCTGGGGATTGAACCCGGGGCTTTGAGCTTGTGAGGCAAACACTCTACGAACTAAGCTATATCGCCAGCCCTTGGCCTCAAGCTTTCAATCCTCCTGAATAAGCTAGGACTAAAGGCATGTGCCACTGACTGTGCCTGGTGATATTGAGTTTTTTTTTTTTTTTTTTTAATATTTTTTAGTTGTTGATGGACCTTTATTTTATTTATTTATATGTGGTGCTGAGAATTGAACCCAGAGGCTCACACATGCTAGGCAAGCGCTCCACCACTGAGCCACCATCCCAACCCAATACTGAGTTTTTTTTTTTTTAATTTTTATTTTTACAGACTGCATTTTGATTCATTGTACACAAATGGGGTACAACTTTTCATTTCTATGGTTGTACACAACATAGATTCACACCATTCATGTAATCATACATCTACATAAGGTAATAACGTCTGTCCCAGTCCACTATCTTTCCTTCCCCCACCTCCCCAATACTGAGTTCTTAATCACAGTATTGTCATAGATAATCAACAATGTCTACCATTATTCAGCACTTATCAACTATTCATTTTATTCCACAAATTTACTGAGAACCTATAATGTGCCAAGCTCTGTTTGGGGGTTGGGAATATGGAGATGAACAAAACAGAATAAAATCACTGCTTTGTGGAGTTAACATCCTAGTGGAAAAAGAAAAAGAATTAAAATAGGTAAAATACATGAATAATAGATGGAAGCAGGTGCGGTAAGCACACCTGTAATCCCAGCTACTTGGGAGGATTGCAAAGTTTGAGGCCAGCCTGGGCAATTTAGCAAGACAGCGTCCCAAAATAAAAAAGTCGGGGGTGGAGATGTAGGTCAGTGGTACAATCCCCAGTACCAAAAGAAAAGAAAAAGATAACCACTGCTTCAGGGGGAAGGAGGGCAGAAAAAGGAACCAAGGTGCACTATGATTTCCATAGTCTTAATTTCCTTCCTCTAACAAGGCCCCCAGTCTGCCCTAAAAGCTGGCCCGGCTTCTTGCTCCTTTTAGCCCTCTATCTCCAGCCCCCAGGCCATTGCTAGGGAGACCCCAGAGATCCAGTGATTAATTCCAGGCCTGGCCCTAGGGAAGCCATTGCCAATAGTGGCCTCTCCTCTCCTACTCAGCATCCCTAAGCTTGGGGATCCTGGAAGAGGATGCAGGGTACACGTTTTCAGGTTTCAGCTGGAGGTGATGATATCTGGTCCTCTGCCTCCAGGTGGCCTTGTGGCTCAATTTCTGCCCAGCTGATCTCCTGATCCTTGGAGGCAGTCTGGAAGAGTGTGTGGAAGATCAAAGCTGTGCAGCTAGATAGGTGTATAGCATCATTACCCTTCCCTACTACACACACTAACATTAGTCTTTTGTACTTCAAGAGGGCCTCCAAGAATGTTTGTATCTTCTTCAAAGAGGTACAATTTAAGGTTTTGTTGATTAAGTTAAGAAACAGTTTGGTGTTTGAGGAATTCACTCATTCATTCACCAAATGTTTTTTGAGTAGTTATAGGAGGCTGGTCCTAAGGGCTGGAGACAGTAATAAGATGGAGGAGGTCAAGGTTCTCAGGGACTTTGCCTTTTAATGAGAGACAGATGTCAGATGGTTAACACAAGTTCCCAATGAGAAGTTTGGTGTGAGGGAAAACTGCAAGAACCTACCTGCTCTCAATTTATTTGCAAGAGGCGGTGCAGAGATTTCTTAGTGCTAGAGAGAAGAGCCAAGGATCCTCATTCATGACATTCCTTCCTCACCAGGGAGGGGAAGCCCTGGTTTCTGCCAGGAATAAATGCTGCCAGGTGAAGAAGAGGGGATTTCCTATCAAGGCTGCTCTGTATGAATCAAGGTTGCACTTGATGTATCACTGGTAAATGGCTTTTGGAGAAGCTGCTGACATCGTCTGCAAAGGGCATTATAATATGGTTAAGCCATGAAAAAGAAAATCTTCCGCACTGTGACTTTCAGATTTTTGGAAAGGTGACTAGTTTTGGGACTTGTGGGAGAACCACCGGGGAACTGGGCCACCATTCAACAAGGATGTCTAGAATAAGTACATAGTGGTGCTGTGCGAGATAGAAGTTACAAAGAGGGGGACCTGCAGAGTCCCTCGAGACCTGAGCTCCCGCCTGGTGAGAACACCAACAAGAATATAAGGTCAGCTCTCCCGATCTGCAGGTTCAGAATGGAATTTTTTTTTTAAAGTGATTCTGGAGATGGAACCCAAGACTCCCACACGCTAAGCACCACTGAACTATGTCCCCAGCCCTAGAAAACATATTGCGAAAAACTCCCATCTGTACTGAACGTACAGACTTCTGCAGTTTTTCTTTTCCCTTCTCCCCCACCCCCACCCCATGTCATTATTCCCTAAATACAAGTGTTAGTCAACAACTAGAGTGTAGCAACTGTTTACAGAATGTTTAGTTAGTAAGTATTCCAGAGATGATTTAAAGGCTAGGGGAGGGTGGGAAGATGTGGGTAGGTTATGTTAACGCTGTGCCATTTTATAAAAGAGCCAGGAACATCCTTGGGTTTTGGAATCCAAGGGGGTCCTGGAACTCCCCACCCCCCCACCCCTGCAAATACCTAGCAAAGCCAGTAAAGTGACCGGTATTAGGAGGGGGCAGGAAAAGAGGCTCCATCTAAGCAGATTTTAGGAGCCACCGCTGGTCTGAAGGGGAGGACAGGGTGCTGGGGACGGGATTAGCATGTGCAAAGGCCTAAAGGAGAAGAGCACATTTAGTCCAAATTCATGGCACAGCATGGTCAGGCTTGGAAGGAGCCCTGCTGGGGAGTCGGGGCTCTGCCATCCCTCTCAGGCAGCCATCCACCCTCAGCCTTAAACTTGGGGAGGGCTAAACTGCTGGGGGTAAGCTGCTTGTCAGGATCACGGAACCCAGGTGGTCCACTTTGTCTGAATGAAGACAGGCTGCTGACCGAGCCTCTTCACTGGCTCAGCAATCCCCAAGTTACTGCATATCACCACCCCCATTTCACAGATGAGGAAACTGAGACTCGGTTTAAATGTTTTTTTCAAAGTCTGGTATCTCACTATTCTATTGGGGAATGTAGAATGTTTCCTTATGCAAATGCTTTTGTTTTAGTAATGCCTTTTAGGTGGGGTAATGTACATGTACGCAAAAGCTTTTTTAACAGAACCATCTAAACGTGAGGCGTGGTTAGTTTTGCTGGACTCCTGGCTCCTTCAGTTCATCCTGCAGCATTCAGGAAGCCCAGGAAAGGGCAACAATTAAAGCCAAAAGGTCCAATGGCCTCTCAAAATTCCCCATGTCTGTTCCGGTTCTCTCTTTGGGGCACCTCCAGATATTATCTTCCGCCAAATAGAGAGTTTGCTTCTCAGAAGTCGCAAGATGTGGGCGGTTAAAAAAATCAGCAGCATCAACAAGAGCAAAACCCCTGAGCAGCCCCAACACAAAGGGCTTGAGTTTTGAACAAAGGGCAGGGTGAGACCCGAAAGTAGATGCTGACACATCCTCTCTCCAGCTGTGAGCTGGGGGTCTGAGGACTGCTGCAAAGGTCATCTGTCTCTACATCTCTGGGCAGGAAATGCAATTCAATCCTCCCAGTGACTGATCACTTTGCAAGATTAATGGAATCGTCTCCAACCTGGGTCTCTGTACTAAGAGCACAAAAGGTGCATCAAACTTCTCTCCTCCCCTCTCCTCCCACTCAGCAAGGTCTGCTGATTTCCTCATTTTAAAAAAGTTCAAAACTTTTTTCTCCAGAAAATCTGTCCCTGAGTATTTCTTTGCTAGGTGAAGTCTGCCTTCTGGGGTTAGATCCAAACTTGGCACTTAAAGATCTGAAGACTTTTCTAGACTTTCCTTCTGTCCCTGCTTCATCTTTGAAATTAAAATGAATGCAAAGGGCAAGACGGTCCCTGAATGGGTTAACTGCCAGCCCTCTTCCCTTCCCTCGGGGACTGTCAGCCAATGACAATTGAGCATGATGAAGTAATGCCTGGATTTTCGTTTCCATTGGCTTACACACTTGTTCATCAATCCAAAGATGTAAGTTTATAAAAGAATCTTTGAACTTTTATGACTCTCTTCCTGGCATTAACCCTTTAATTAACTCACCTGTTAATTCCAAGGTTCTTTCCAGTCCTCACATAGGAAGAAGAGAATATGAAATGCTAAATTCTAAATAGAAAATCAAGCCTTCCTAAAATAATTAAGGCCTGAAGACTGGTCTGTGTATATACATTTGTTCTTTCTTACTTTTTCACTTTAATACACAAGGGACTGAGGAGAAAAAAAAAAATCAATCAACCAAACAACAAACAAACAAAAAAGATCTTTGATCTTTGAGAACAATCACTTTAACATAAATGGCATGGCCTATTGTTTCTGTAGGATAAAGTTAATAAAAGTTTTTATATTTTAAATTGCAAAAGTGATACCAAATGGGGCAAAACTCTTTAAGATTTGGCAATGCTGAATGCTGAATATACAACTCTTTGCTATATTTATTTTCTTTTTTCTTTTTATTGTAATGCTGGGGAATGAACCCAGGGCCTCATTCTAGACAAGTGCTTTACCTCTAAGCTACATCTCCAGTCCTAGAATCCATTTTTGAATAGACAACACGAAAAACAAACAACAAACAAAAAACCAAAATTCAACAGGTACTACAGTATATAAAGTCAAATTAACTCAGGTGGCATACTCCTATAATTTGAGGAAGCCAAGGCAGGAAAATAAAAATTCCAGGCTTGGGCAATTTAGCTAGACCTTCAGCAACTTCGAGAGAGACCCTGTCTCAAAATAAAAAAATAAAAGGGACTGGGGATTTAGCAGCGCAGTGGCAAAGTGCCATTTGGGGATCCAATCCCCAGTAATCTGCCACCCCCCCACCCCCGCCAAAAAAAAAAAAAGGAAGGGCCGGGCAAGGTGGTACATACCTGTCATTTCAGGAGGCTGATGCAGAAGGATCTCAAGTTCCAGGTCAGTCTCGGCAACTTATCCAGATCTTGTCTGAAAGATAAAAAATAAAAAGGGGAAGCAGTTCAGTGGTAGGGTGTGTCCCTGTCTTCAATCCCCACTACTGGTGAAAAAATAACACTTGAATTTGTAAGGTTCAAACTTAGGCAACAGCCATATATATATATGGCAAAATCTCCAATTCTACCAAAGAACAGCTCCTTTTAATTTTTCCCCAGTTCTATCCCCACCCCAACCACCTTTTTTGGTCTTTCCAAAGGAAATTCTATGCCTATAAAAATTATGTATATAGACATATCCCTTTTGGATTATGCAAGCAGTCAACACGATTTAGTACTCTGCATCTTATTTGATTTTAAGGACATCATGAAATCATTCCACATTAGCATATAGGATGATTCTTCTTTTTTCAGTGCTGGGAACGAGTCCTGGACATGCTCGGCAAGTGCTCCTCTACTGAGCTACATTCCCAGTCCTACCTCTTTTTTTTTTTTGAGACAGGGTTTCACTAAATTATGGAGGCTGGCCTAGAACGCGTGATCCCCGTGCCTCAGCCTCCTGAGCAGCTGGGATTATAGGTGTGTCACCAGGCCTGACTTGTCCGTGAAATGTATGTCTTGAAGTGGTTTCCCATGTTTTAGGATCCCTGCTCCATCATCAATTATTCATCCTTGAGAGTTTGCCAGATTTGGGCAGGTGGGCCAGTCTCATATCCACTATATCCACTGGTATTCCCAGGCTCCTGCACAGTGCCACGTTCCTGGCAGATTCTCGGAGTAAGTGGCTTAAAGGCTAACACATTGTACAGCTGGCCTCTTCCAGGGGTTAGTTTCAGAGGTTACTGATATTGGTAACCTCTTTCCCCTGTGGACCTTGCGCTCACTCCATAAATGTTTCCTGGAGGCTAATTATGGAACCCAGGGCCAAATCAGACTTTGATGTATATATAGATTAGTAAGCGCAATAAGACAAATGGTGGAAAACACTCTGGGGTGATTTTAATTTTTTAATTAAAATTTGGGCTGCAGGTGCAGCTCAGTGGTGAAGTAGCGCTTGGCATGCCTGAGACCCCAGGTTTAACCCTCAGAACATGCACACATCACATACATATTCACAATGTACAATTCAATTCCTTGACGGGTGTGGTGGTGCACACCTATAATCCCAGTGAACTGGGAGGCTGAGTCAGGAGGATTGCAAGTTCGAGGCTGGCCTCAGCAACTTAGTGAGGCCCTAAGCAACTTTTTGAGATTCTGTCTCAAAATAAAAATGAAAAAGAACTGGGGGTGTAGCTTAGTGATAAAGTGCCCCTGGCTTAAATTTCCAGTACCAAAAATAAACAGGTAAATATTTTAATTCCTTAACCCCAGTATCCATATTTCACAGGCTCAGTAGCCAGATGTGGCTAGAGACAAGTGTTTTAGTGCAGATATACAATATCTATTATCTCGCTCTATGGCTTACAGAGTTGTCAATCCTGTGGGCTCTGGATTCCTACAAGCTCTGGGTTCAAATCCTGTTACGGTTATTTCACAGCTGTAAAATTTGACCAAGTAACTTGACATCTCTTTGAGCCTCAGCTATACAAGTGGGGAATTATACCATTGCTCCTCCCTCAGAGTTTTGGCAAGCATTCAAAGAGATAGCAAACATGAGGGGCTTTGCTCGAAGGCATATTAAGTTCTCAAAAGTCAGGAGCTTCAGTGTCTTAACAGTCTCAAATCCTGGCTTCTGATTGCTGAGGGCTCCATCCCGAGTCAGCCTCTTTCTTGGGAAGCTGTTAGTCCATCTCGGGCCCTGCCTGGAGTGTGGCTGTGTTTCCTGTCTTCTCTGTCTCTGGGCACAGAGCTGCACCTCCAACTTTTCAGGATGGAGGAAGTGAATGAATGGGGATGAGGGGCAGGATTCGACTGCCTTTGCAAGAACAATCGCCAGAGTCCAGGGAAGTCATTATCATTTAGTCTCCAACACAACTGGCCTGGTGTTTCCTACAAGAGAAATAAGCACCTTAGGCTTCCCTGCCCTCCCTCACCTACTCTCAGCTCCTCAGGGACAATCGGCCAAGCTGGAGCTCAAGGGTCTCGGCCCTTCCCCCTTTGGCCCAAAATAACCTCCTCCCCCACTTCCAGCAAATGCTTGGAATTCTTTCAACAGGAGGACAAAGCCTTTCATCTGCCAATTACTGATAAAGAGAAAATGCAAATATGCTGGGAAGGTGATCCGTCAAGGGTCCAGCATTTATGGAGTGACCACTCAGGGCCCGGTGGCAGGACAGGCATTCTGGGGGAGTCAAAGGGGAACAAGACCCTGGCTGGCCTATTCTTCTCTGGGGTTTGCGGTTTTCCTCGAGGTTTGTAAAGGGAGGGGATTAAATTAGGTGACTAGTCAACCCCTTCCTGCTCTGACAGGCCAGGAACTCCCCATAGACATGATATATGGGCTTAACTGTTTTTACACTAAGGTAGCTGCCCTCGGTCATTTTCCTAAAGCCAGCTTGGGGCGGGGGGACTACCAAGCCCCGGAAAGAGAGGAATCCCAGGGAAGAAAGGTGAAGGATGAAGATCATGCGTCCTACTTGCCAATTTTGCTTTATTTCACTTAATTCGCTTTTCACCACCCTCCAGCACAGGAGCCCTCTTTGAGTGTCCTGTTTTTTCATTATGTGGGGACAGTGACACTGGGGAATATCTGAAAAGGCATGTGATAGCCAAGCCAGGTTCCAATTGGAGCCCTAATAGCCCACATGAAAGCTGTGTGATCTTGGGTAAGTGGCTTTGCCTTTCTGAGTTCCAATTTCCTCATTTGCAAAATAGGAAATAACCAGATGGTTTCCCCGAAAGGGGTCTCTCTTCCTCAAGACAGAAACAAATAAAATAGTCCCAGGTCTTGGTAGAGGGCTAAAGAGCCCTCCATATACTAAGGGCTGTTGAATGGATGCAGCACAACCACACGGGGCCATTTCAGTTTGGAGACAGAAGTTTGATGTTTGCTAGCTTCACACCTACTTTAAAAGATCTTTACAATTGGTGAACACAGATTAAAACAAACTTTAAATAAAGATCAGCCTTTGGGGTCAGGTGGAAAGACTACAGGAATGAAATGACAGGGCACTTCAAGGTGAGTGAGGGTGAAGCTGTCTTAGGCGACTAATACTTGGCTGACATTTACATCTGTTAGGAGTTGGGGTCGCACTTCTCCACGTCTAATGTTGACATGGGAATGACATGGAGGCTTAGTAGTTACCCAGATTCATAATTTCTCCAAGCCTCAGTTTCCCCATTTGCAAAATAACCTGCTTCAACGAGCCCACAGGGTTAGCGCAGAAATAAAATAGCACGTGGTCACCAGCTGTGAGCACCTATGATGTCCCTTATTGTAGTCCTGGTGCTATGCCATCTTCTGAGGAGTTTAACCCCTAAGACCAGGCCTTGCAGGGCACAGGAGTTGGTCTGGAGGAAAGCGTTTCTCTATGTTCATGAGGCAATTACAGGACATCCCAGGACCAATTCTGGAGATAGTCACAAGCACTGGGTAGGGGGACACTGGAGCCCTCCCGGACCTAATGACATTCCATATATGCTTAGAGGATTTCTCCGCTAAAAAAGTCGTATAGGCTCAATCAAGGTGCACTTAAGGTTTCTGTACCCCACCCCAAGAGCCACGCGCCTTTCCACCACTTTTCTCCTAATAAACGGCCAACAAGGGCTTACCTTTCGCTTGTTTGCGAGCTGCGTTAGAAGACGCCAGATCCGACTCTGGGTATTTCTCTCCAGAGCATCAATTTCCTCCTCTGGGAGGGCGCAAGGATCTTTAAAAAATATGTCCAATTTCTCTTTCAGGGATCGTAGGCTAGTAAAGAACTCCACCGAGGCGAGCAGACGAATGAATGAAAGGCAACGGTCTTCGGGTCACCTGCGGTCTGAAAAGGCTCTGGTCTGGCTGTACTTCCTGTACCTGTGTTTGTGTGTGTGTGTCCCCATATCTTTCAGTCCGAGAGTTTAAAAGTTATGAAGTCCATGCAGATATGGAGCTGTACTAATTTCCTTCTGAGCCCCTCAAAGGCCTCCTCCATTGGCAGGTTCGCAAGTGGGGGTTGCCCCTCCCCCCACGAAAAAAGACATGCAGTAAAAAACCAAAAAAAGAAAAAAACCCCATATATATATATATAAATATATATACATATACCAAATGCTTTGAATTTGGGTCGCCAACGCAGGTTGTGGGGTAGGCTGGATGAAGGAAAAGGAAGAGGGACAGCCGTGGGCAGTGGGGGCAGGGACTGAGGTGGGGGTCGTTTTGGGGGTGCCAGGCCCCGGGGGCTTTCACGCCAGCATGCTCGGCTTGCATTTCCGCGCCTCCCGCTGAGGCCAGCCGTGCAAATCTGCACCTCCCTCCCCACCCCCTCCTCCTTCCCTCCCTCCCTGCCCCGCCATCTCCGGGATGCGCCAGCCGCCTGCAACTCAGCCCTCCAAAAGTCAGCTCTGCACACAACTCCCGGGCGGCGGCGGCGCCTGCGTGCAGAGGCGCACTCGTGACCCAACAACAAAACAGCGATGCCAGGGCGCTAACGGCGCCCGGTGCCTCGCGGGCTCCCTCCCAGCCCCACACCTCCTCGGGCCGCTGCCCCCGCCCCCCCATCCCAGGCCGAGTGCCCCCCCAACTAGCCCGGCCGCGGGCTCAGAGCGCGATCGGCAACAATGTTTACGTTCCGGGGATTATGACGTCGACGCCTCCCCCCCCCACAACTGCTGAAAATGGTTTCCTAGGACTTTGCAAACGGATCTGCCTAAGTGTTGGTGCAAAACTTTGTAGATCTCGGCTCTGGCTTGCTTTATTTATTTATTTTTTGGTTTGTTTTCTTTGGTCTTCCCTCCTTCCCCCCTTCGCCAAAATGCAGGGGGCAGGAGTGTTGACAATTAATTGGTGAACTCTCCTAAAAAAATGGAGGCAGAGAAAGACTCTGGAAGAAGATTGGTGTGTAGCTTTTTTTTTTTTTTTTCAAAATCTGTATCTGGTATATGATAGTTCTATTTTTTTTTTTTTTTTGGTTGTTTCTTGCTGCCTTTTCTTTCCTTTTCTGTATTTTACAAGAGGACCGGAAAAAAAATAATAAATTGCATGCAAAAGGAAGCAAGCAGCTTACTCCTCCAGTCCCTTGTGAGGCTCAGAGTCTCAGACACTTAAGTGGGGAGATGGTAGCTCGGAAAGGCGTAGGGGGTGGTAAGCGGGCTCGGGGTTCGCCCGGAATCTGGGGGGCTGCCGGGCCGGGCGCTGGGTGGTGGAGGGAGGAGGCAGGGGGATGCGGGGAGTGGTGGGGGAGTCTCCTTAGGAAGTGAGTGTGCGCGCGCGCTTGTGGGGAGATGAGGCAGCTGCTGGTGCGTTTTGGGGTCTCCGATGGGAGCTTTGTGGCGGGTCGTCTGCCTCTCCCCCTCCCAAGCCCCTCACCTCCTCCCCTCACCTCCTCTTCTTGCACTGGCGGGCGATCGGCGGGGGCGGCCGGGGTCTCAGCCCTTCCATTTCAGCTTTTCAGCTTCCCCGGTAGCTTGGGAGCGGCTCCAGCCTTAGAAACGCCGCCGGCCCCCGGTTCCGGCTTCCCGGCTCTGCCTCCGCGGCGGCCGGGGCTGCTGTTACCGCGGAGCCCGGAGCTGCAGCGGCTCCTCCCGGGGCCTACATCTGCCCCGCCAGCCCGTGTCCGGAGCCCCCTTCGCGGGTTACATAACCAGGCTCCCGGCTGAGTGGGCAAAGCTCAACACATCACGGGGATGGGGGACACGGGAGAGCCCCCAGACACTCCTTGCATGGCTTCCAAAGATGCAAGAGGAGAGTGCTTCGTCGTGTAGGGCGCAGTCGGACCCTGGGGGTGCGGGCCCCTCTCCTTTTCCTGCTTTTCATCATCTTTGGCATTTGCGCTAAGTTGCTCAGATTGCTGTGGTGGGGTACAGGGGGCGCGCAGCTCCTGCACCTGTTCGTGTTGGGCCCAGGGTAAGGGGCGACCCCCCGGTTCCCTCAGTAATATCGCGGGCTCTCTGGTTGGGTCCTCGCAGCGCCCGATTGATCGCCAGAGATACGACGAGAACGAAGACTTGTCGGACGTGGAGGAGATTGTCAGCGTCCGCGGCTTCAGCCTGGAGGAGAAGCTGCGCAGCCAGCTGTACCAGGGGGACTTCGTGCACGCCATGGAGGGCAAAGGTGAGGCGCCCCTCTCCGGGCCGCCCTCCGTACCGCGGGCCGCGCGCACGTGGGGAGGGAGCTGCCGGTGGCTGGGTTCGTATTTCGCGCCCGCGTCCCCCATTCCAGGGGATCCGGTGACGAAACGAGGCCGAGCACTGGGGGGGTGGGGTGGGGTGGCGAGGGAGGAGGGCAGGCGGGAAGGGGGCCGGGCGCAGGCCTAGGCCTGGTCTGCGCCCACCACCAGCATCACGGTGGGCAGAACCAGGGGCTGGTGGACAGAGAGGGACCTGGGGACAGACAGTGGACCAAGGGAGGGCGTGAGCGCCGCGTCTTCCACCTCCCCAGCCGGTCGGGTTCCTTCGTTGCCCGAGGTGCAGTCGTCTGGCTGGAGCCGGCTTCTGGGGTCCTCCAGAGACATCGGGGTGAGGCCCCCCCAGGCTCGAAGCCTTCTAAACTGCTGTCATCTCCGGCTCTGCTAGTTAGGAACTGGTGATGGAACGCCTTGAGTCATTGGGGTTACACCCTTCAGGCTTGGGGTCTCTGGAGCCGTATCTCGCATCCCCTCACAGGCCTGGCTGGGTTCACTCTGAGTTGTTGGCCTGAACCCCCACCTAAGCCTGAGGCCTGCAGCCTTGACAGTTTGAAGCTGGAGTAGGGATAAGGGTGACTCCCCTTAGGCTTGATGCTGAGAGATTCCTGTTTTCTCGTAAAGTCTTGGGGCACTTTTCTGCGATATAGGGTCTCTTCTGGGGCCTGAAACTTGTTTCCTGTGAGCCCTCCCAGTTTGGAGCAGAAGTTGGGGAAGCTCAGAGTGCAGCCTAGCCTGGGATCTGCCTTTCTCCCTGACCATTCTACTAGGAGTGTCTCCGAGTATCCTCCAGACAGATTTGGGGTGTTGCCCTGTAGGTCTGAGGCCTTAGGAGCCATGACCCACCCCAGCCTGAAGGGTGGGGGTTTCGGAGATGCCCTTGCCTACCCCAGGCCTTCCTGGGGCATGTGTGTTCTTTTTTCCTTTATTTTTCCCCCTCTCTCAGCTGTTTGAGTGTCCTTTCAATTACTCAGTTTCCATTTTGTGTATCCCCACCCCCTTGGAAACCTGTCCCTCTCCAGGAGCTGACAGGAGGGGAAGTGCCTCCCTGTGGGTTCTGGATGAGCGGCTGGGCCTTGAGTCGTCCTGGAGGAGAGACCCCTCTGGCTTTGCATTTTTGAAGTCTCTTTTGTGCTCCTTGCCTCCTGGGCGCTTGGCTGTGGTGGTGTTGGGAAGAAATGGGGGGAGGGAAGAAGATATTTTTTCCAGCCTCCCAGGTCCAAGAGCAGGGTGCCAGTCCCAACTACATTTACATTTCCTCCACATAAATGGGATTTTAATTCTTCTCCTTTCTTACACCCCCCCCCACCCCCCACCCCCGTTTTATGGAGCCGTTTGGCAGAGTCCGTGAGAAAACAATATGCAAACTTGTCCTAGTCATTTGTCAGGAATCCTCAGCCCAGGATTTCAGCAGTTTTTCTCAGGCTCATCTGAGGGAGTTGAATCGGGGGTGGGATGTTGCGGGGCCTTGGGTGTGTGAGCAGGGAAGGTGACCAGCCAGGGGCTTTAAATGGCATCCTTCAATTTGCTGTCCTGGCTCCTTTCAAAGGACAGGGCCTTAGGTTTTGCTAGTTAATTCAGATCGGGCCCCAAAACTCGAGGGAGGAGCTGAGAAACAGAAGGAGCCCTTGCCTGGATTCAAAAATAGAAGCTTCTTAAACTTCCTTTCCTTTAAATCCTTAGGAATCCCCATTCACTGTGAGCCCCTGGGGATCTGAGCCACTGAGGTCAGGGCTTTCCCGGCGATGGTTTTGTTCTCTTCTGAGCCAGCAGCTTTGGCCTCCTCCCCCAAGGCCCTGGTGAACTGTTTGCCGGGGGGCAGCAGGCTTCAGTGGCCTGAGGACTCTTCTCTTTCCCTCTGACCAGCCAGAGAGGCCTCGTGGCCTTGTGGGATACTTTAGTCACCTGAAAACTTGGGGGACATGATTTGGACTTTGGGGGTTTGCTCTCAGCCCCCCCTCACCTCCATATTCATGGCTATGGTTGAGTCAGATCCATTGATTTTTTTTTTTTGGGAATTGAGGAAGGAAAGAGATTCAATCTCTTCATTCAATTCCCTTCATTCTCTAGGGCTTTGGATAAGGATTTGGGGGTCTATACCAGACAAATCCCAGTTAGGAAACTACCTGGTGGATTTTTCTTCGGGCCTTGCTGTGCCTGCTTTGCGCAGTCTACCTGGAGAGCATCCTTCTTGGTTATCCAGCGGAAGCAAGCCTTGTGATGGCTCCAGCAGAATTTCACTACGAAGACAACAAAGCTGTGCCCAGTTCCCTAGTTATTTTGGCACCAAATACACAGTTTCCAGGGAAACCGGCTTCCCCCCCTCCCCTTCACGATGCAGGATATTACAATAAGATTTTCACTGATGCTCAGCTACAGTGAGAGCCCTCCTCCCAGCCTCCTCTCTGGGGCTTCAGATCCTCCCAGGTGGCATTCTTCAGTTCTGCAGTCCCTTTACTCTCTGAGCTCAGCCAGGGATGCGTTTTTCTGTCTGTCCCCCTTTTCTCAGCAATAGCTGGGTCTCTTTCAGTGTGGAGCTCTTCTACGTCTCCTCCCCAACCCTGGCTAGCCTTGGGCTGTTCATTGACAAGTTCGGACCCGTGGGGCATGCGGAGAATGACTGAGTAGGCAGAGGAGCTATCACTGGCAAGGCTTCTCTCTGACTAGGCCCTATCCATTTCCCTGTCATTTTCCAGGGAGCTTCTGCCACCGAGCCCACGCCTCCCTCTAGTGTACCCTCACCCCCTCCTCTGCCGTTTTTCTTCCCCGCACCAATGGCTCGTGGATCATTTGCTCCTGAATAACTTAACCAACTTGTTTTAATTCAAATATCCAAACAGATTTCAACTATGAGTACGTACAGAGAGAAGCTCTCAGGGTTCCCCTGATATTTCGAGAAAAGGACGGACTAGGAATTAAGTAAGTTGCTGACACTAATTGCCTCTTCCCCTGTCTTCCTCCCTAACTCAGTTTCTAGCTTGGGTGGATTTCTTCTACCCTCTTCCCACTGCTCATCACTAAGGGAACTTTTTTCATGATCTGGGAATAGCTCCTTGTTCAAGGCCTGGCCAAGGGGAAAGCTCTCTAAAGACATCTTTTTTAAGAATTTGGGCAGAGAGGACTTAGGGTACTTGAGCAGTAATGACCCCCCGCTGCCATCCATCTGGCTTCACGTTGCGACCTCTTACTGAGAATCGTACCTGTCCACCTCCTCAACCCTAGACCCTGAGCTGAGACGCCCCCGTGTGTGGGAAACGGCTCCCTTCCTGTGGAGGGTGTGCTTCCCTGGGTGCCAGCGTCTCCCCTTTCTCTGCCTGCCTCTATGTCTGATTTACATTCTGGCTGAGATCTGCCAGAATTCCAGGTAGGGGAGAGATCAGAGACAGGCTGGAAGAACAGGTTCCAGCCCCTTGGGCAGGGACAGAGGAGGACGCTCAGGGTGTCATCCTAGGCCGTCTCCTTTCCAGCGTCTACAGCCGGACTCGCCCACCAGTCACGCTCCTAGGAGTCCAAACTAAACCTTCAGCGTCTTCGTTCCTCAGTAGCTCCCCGTCATTGCGCAGTGTTATCAGATCCCTGTCTTCTTTTCCCTCTGAACTTAAAGGGGTTCTTCCCACTTTCCATACAACTGTGGAGAGTAATTTTTAGAGGGAGAAAAGAGGTACAGAGAGGGCCGCCTGCCCCTAAAAGACAGCAGGTGTTTGGCCCTTGACCCCACACTTGAGTCTTCCTGCAGCATGAGGGTTGGGCGAAGGTAGATGTCCTATCCTCTGCGGAGCTTCAGGGTTTTTTGTTTCTTTGTTTTTGTTTTTGGACACCACAGATTGAATCCAGGAGTGCTTAACCACTGAGAAACATCCCCAGCCCTTTTTTATTTTGAGACAGGGTCTCACTAAGTGGTTTAGGGTCTCACTAATTTGCTGAGGCTGGCTTTGAACTTGTGATCCTCCTGCCTCAGCCTCCCGAGTCACTGGTCTTATAGGCGGGCACAGTGCTGGCTGAGGTTCAGGTTTGATGTGCTTTTAGGGGTGGAGAGGGGGCACCATGGTTTCTGGGTGACCCTCCTTTGAGATACTGCGGGATCTGCTGCCCTCTATCCGGGTTATCTCATTTTGGATTCCAAACAGAGAGCAAGGACCCCTCTTGGAAAAATGGCTTCAACCTGGGCAGGGTAGAGTCTGGCTCTGTTGTTTCTGGCTTCTCACCAAAGTCTGTGCTTCTCTCTCTAGGATGCCAGACCCTGATTTCACAGTCCGAGATGTCAAACTCCTAGTGGGTAAGTTGCTGGCTGTGTGCGTGACTCAGAGATGCTGAACTAGGCAACAGAAGGGAAAAGGGAGAGGCCTTCACTACCACCTGCCCACTTAGACTTTTAACTGCCTCTAAAAAGAAACTCCTCTTGGGAGGGGGCAGGGGCAGGCGTGAGCTTGCAACCCTCTCATTGTGGAGGGCAGGTCAGGTTGCAAAGTCCTGAGGAGCCCTGGATCAGAGTGTTTGCCGTTACATGCTTTTATGAGGCTGATTTGGACCCTCGCCTCCAGCTTGGGTGTCAGCAATATGCAATCTTAGATCTCTGTTTTGCCGTTTGTTTGTGAGTTGCTGGGTAAACACTGGGTGCTTTGTGACCCCTAAAGACTTTCAGGCTCTTTCCGGGGGAGGGATTAGTCCTCCTGCTTCTTCAGGGTTCTAGACAAGCCTAGGGCGGGGCTTGTAAGCCACACGGGGCTCAGCAAATGCCTGTTAACTCCCTGGGCACCTGCAGAGTGTGGCTGAAGACTTGGTGCTCTGAACTCTGGATCAGGCAGCAGGTGGCATTTCAGATCTTAAAAGAAGTCTTCCATTAAATCCATTCTTTCCGGAAAATCTTTCCTTGCCAATGTGGTGGACCTTGAATATGACAGCTATGGTTCCTGCCCTTTTGGTTACGGCAACAGGCAACAAAAAAGTAAACTGCCTATCTTTTCCAGTGTGATAAGAGCTATTGCCACCCTTAATGTGACGCGCGCATGGTGGGGCGTTATTTTAGGCAAGGTAGTTGGGAAGAGCCTCTGAGTGGCTGGGGGGCATTTGGACAAAGACCTGACTGACAAGAATCAGCCTTGGGAAAGAACATTCAAAGGCACTTTTTTAGTGGGGTGGAGCAGGTCTGGAGATCAAACCCAGGGGCTCCTGGGTGCAAAGCAAGCATTCTACCACTGAGCCACATCCCAAGGTCTTTTTTTTTTTTTTTTTTTTTTTTCTTTTTCTTTGGCAGTTTTAGGGATTGAACCCAGGGTCTCCCACTTGGTAGGCAAGCACTCTACCACTAAGCTATATCCCCAACCCCCCCAAAAGAACATTCTAGAATATTTTAGGTTGAGAGATGAGCAAGTGCATATGCCAGGAGGTGAGGATAAGCTCAGTGTGTGGAGGACCTGAGAGAGTGAGGGGAAAGTAATGGGAGAGGTGGTGGAAGTTGCAGGGCTAGGTCATTAGGGTCTTATAGGCCCCAGGAGGGAATTTGGGTTTGACTCAGTTGCTCTACAACTGAGCTTCATCCTCAGCCAGCCCTTTTTATTTTTTATTTTGAGACAGGGTGTTGCTAAGTTGCCCAGGCTGGCCTAGAACTTGTGCTTCTCTTGCCTCAGCCTCTGGTGTGATTGGGATCATAGGTGTGTGTCAACAAGCCCAGCTGGAATCAAATAATACTGATCTTTTGTAACTGGGTGCTTTCACCCAGCATGAATCAGTGCTTCATTCCTTTTTTTTTTTCTTGGTACAAAGGATTGCACCCAGCATCTTATACACACTAAGTGTGTGTTATAACATATCTAACACATTAGGGATGTATTCAATACATCCATTGTATGGATTGACCATGTTCTGTTGATCCACTCATGTGCTGATACACATTTTGGTTGTTTCCATTTTGGGAAGTTATGAATAATGCAAGGAATATTCATATAAAAGGTTTTGTGTAAACTTACATTTTCATTTCTCTTAATTCTCTATAGTACTGAGGAGTGGAATTACTGGGTCATGTGGTGGTTTAATCCATTTTCTGTTGCTGTAACAGAATACCCGAGACTGGATAATTTATAAAGAAGAGAGGTTTATTTTGGTTCATGGTACTAGAGGCTGGGAAGTTCAAGAGCATGGTATTGGCATCTGCTTGGCTTCTAGTGAGAGCATCATACTACTTCACCTCTATCATGGTAACTAATCCAGTCCCATGAGAAAAGCTTTAATCCAATCCATGACCCAAATATTTTCCACTGTGTCCCACCTCCCAATACTGCTTCTGTGGTACATGGAAACCATAACATATGGTGACAGTGTTAGGCTTCCTGAGGAACTATCAGCCTGGCTTCCCACAGCAGCTCTGCCATTGTACACTCTCATCAGCTACATATGAGGGTTTTTGTTTTTCCTCATCCTCACCAACACTTATTATTGTCTGCCCCCCAACCCCCCAAACTGTGGATTGACTCTAGGGATGCTCTACCACTGAGCTCCATCCCCAGCCCTTTTTTAAAATTTTTTGTTGTTGGGTGCAGTGGTATACACCTATAATCCCAGCAGCTCCAGAGGCTGAGGCAGGAAGGTCCCAAATTCCAGGACAGCCTCTGCAATTTAGCAAGGCCTTCAGCAACTTAGTGAGACCCTGTCTTAAAGTGAATAATAAAAAGGGCTGGGGATGTTGCTCAGTGGTTAACACCTCTGGGTTTAATCCCTGGCACCAAAAATAAATAAATAAATAGAACAATGAATTTTTGAGATGAGGTCTTGCTTAGTTGCTGAGACTGGCCTCAAACTTGAAATCCTCCTGCCTCAGTCTCCCACATCACTGGGATTACAGGCATGTGCCACCATACCTGGCAATTTTTATTTTTTCTTAAAACTGGATTCCTAGATACACTGAAGAAGTGAACATCAGAGCTGAAGGGGATAAAACTATTCCATCAAGGGCAGAAGATGGGACAGTGTGCCCCTTATTTATTTTTTTTGTGGGTGGGCACAGTACCTTTATTTTATTTTCATGTGGTGCTGAGGATGGAACCGGGACCTCACATGTGCTAGGTGAGCGTTCCACCCGAGCCCCAGCCCCAGCCCCCGTGCACCCATTAAATCAGCTCTGTGCACAGGAACTTGAACTGGTGCCTCCAGCTCGGCCCAGCCTTTGCTGTGTGACAACCTTGCTTTGAGGTCACCTTTGCTACTTAACCGAGTGATTTGGGGCAAGCTAACTTGACTAGGTCTCAGTTTCTTCATCTGATAATGGAGCTAATAACAGAATCTACTTTGAAGAAGGATTATAAGAAAATGAGTGAATTCTTAGCATTATGCCCGATAAGGCCCTATTGTTATTTACTATGTGTATGAGCAAGTATTAAAGCCAAGTTCTCAAATCTAGGGTTGAGGCATCTTCACACAACTTCAGTAATAGCAGCTTTCCTTTTTTTTTTTTTTTGCTATACTGGGGATTGAACCCAGGGTTGCTCTTGCACTGAGCTACCTCCCCAGCCCTTTTTTATTTTGTACCAGTGTCTTGTGAATCTTCTGCCTCAGTTTCCCGGGTCACTGGAAAATTACAGGTGTGCACCAGTGCACCCGGCAAGATTTCTCAAATAACGTTCCTCACCTGGCCCTTTGGAAAGCTTCTCAAGGCTTTTGAGGTTTTTGTTTTACTCTGGATGTGTCCAGCCTATCTCTTCCTCCCTTGAGCCTCATTCTTATCAAGGAGGATACAGAAGGATCCAGTTAGATGGTTCCAACATCCTTGTCAGTGCTATTTTGTAGGAGGGCACAGAAAGCAGGAACAGTAAGCCAGCTCCATCTCTCTTGGCATCTGTCATGATCAAATGAATGATAAATAGTAAGTGCTTTGGGCAGGTGTGGTGCACTCTGATGCTGTGAGGGGTGCCCGTGGCTGCAGCCAGTGTGGGGTATCAAAGTATCCACTTTCATCTGAGTGTGCGCAGGCTTCTGGGGAGTGGTGATAGGCACATTTGACAGAAGTGACAAATGTAACTCAAGCCGGCCTAAGCAAAACAGAATTTATTGACTTATATAAGTCCAGTGCGTAATCTACAGGCACAACTAGACTTAGGTGCTCCAAGATGATTCCAGGAGGTTTCCTGTCTTTTCCTGTGTCATGCTTTGCTTCCTCTTTCTGACTCTTTTGGTTTCAGGCAAGTATCGCCCCATGTGGGCAAAAAGCTAGAGCCAGTGGCTCCAGGTTAACATCATCCCCGCTCAGGGTCCTCCTTCCCCGACCCAGAGACTTCCATGCGGTGTGTCTGGCTTGGCTCTGATAGACTTAGCCCAACCCCACAGCTAGTGCTGGGGCCTAGGTCAGCCCCAGCAGAATCAGGCCGACTGAGTTGGGGAAGCAACAGTTCTCTAGGGTTTCTGGGTGACAGAAGTGTCCCTAACATAAACCAGGAGTTCTCCGCAGGAGGGGAGTGTGGGAGGGCTGGCCCAGCCAGGTGGCTGTGTGAGAAAGGTGCTTGGCTCGCTGTTCAGGCCACAGTGTGGGCTGTAGACTCTGCTCAGGGAGGAGGAGGGCAAGTTTAAGGCCAGCCTAGGCAATTTATTGGGAACTTGTCTCAAAATAAAATTTAAAAGGGGGCTGGAGATAGAGTTCAGCTTGGGGCCCTGAGTTCAATTTCTAATAACACAAGGAAAAAAACAAAAATATCAAAAAATAGTTTCCCTTTCTGTAACATTACATTAAAAAAAAAAAGAACAACCAAAAAACACTTAAAGTAAAATGTACATATAGATAGGTGTGCATACATTAACTGTATCTGTTAATTTTTTTCTTTTTTCAGTATTAGAGATTGAACCCAGGGCTTTGCCCACAGTAGGCAAGTGCTTTACAATGAGCTACATCCCCAGCCCTTTAAAAAAAATTTTTTTTTTCTTAATTTTGAGATAGGGTCTTGCTAAATTGCCCTGACTGGCTTCAAACTTTTTTGCCTCCTGAGCATCTGGGACTGTAGGCATGCACCACCACGCCTGGCCGAGTCATTTTAACTAAGCCAACACAACAGGGTAGCCAGCACACCAGAATCCACTGCAGTCCCATCTGACCCCTCCCCTCCTCTGTCACCCTGAGGGCAGGAGTGAGTTCTGCCATTTTCCTACTTTATGTTTGGTGGAATCATCCTGTATGCCCTCTTTCGCTTTTGGCTTCTCGTCACTCAACTTTGTCCACTTTGCTTTTTTTTGGTACTGGGGATTGAACCCAAGGGCTTCACCACTGAGTCACATCGTCAGCCCTGTTTATTTTGAGACAGGGTCTTGCTAAATTGCTCAGAGCGTTGCTAAATTGCTATGGCTAGCCTTGAATTTGCCATCCTCCCACCTCAGCCTCTGGAGTCTGGGATTACAGTTGTACACCTGGCAATCAACCTTGCCCTTATGAGATTCACCTACATTATTTGTTGTGTCTGGGTGTTGATAGTTATTGCTGTGTAGTTTTCCATTATGTGAATATTTTATAATTTATTCATTCTACTGTTGATGGGCACCTGGGTAGCTGCTAGTTTAAGGCTATATGTAGAGTGTTGCTGAGAGCATTCTAAAACATGATTTTAGTGAACATACGCATGAACTACCGTTGGGCATAGAGTGTGTACGTATGTTCAGTTTTCGCTGATACTGTCAAATAATCATCCTAAGGAATTAGTGCCGATATTCTTATTTTAGCTGTGCTCCCCGGCTGGTGGGTGTAGAGTTGTATCACTGTGTTTTTTTGCATTTCACTAATGATTGATGTAATTGAACTCCACTTCATATGTTTAATGGCTCTTTGGCTGTGCTCTTTTGTGAAATGTTTGATCAAGCCTTTTTCCCATTATTTTAAATAAATACTATTTTTATATTTTATGTTTTATTACTATTTTTTTGATCCTAGGAATTGAACCCAGGGCCTCAGGCATGCTAGGCAAGTGCTGTCCACTGAACTACACCCCCAGCCCGTTTTATTCAAGATAGGTTCTCCCTAAATTGCATAGGCTGGCCTTGAACTTGTGTTCCTCCTTCCTTGGCCTCCTGAGTAACTGGGATTATAGGTGCATGCCTCCTATGCCTGGAGTAGTCTCTTATTATTATTATTATTTATTCATTTATTTATTTATTTTTTTGCGGTGCTGGGGATTGAACCCAGGGCCTTGTGCTTGCAAGGCAAGCACTCTACCAACCGAGCTTTTTCCTCAGCCCTCTCTTATTATTTTTTAGTTGTAGATGGACACGGTGCTTTTACTTATTTATGTGGTGCTGAGAATCAAACCCAGTGCCTCACACATGCCAGGCAGGCGCTCTACCCCTGAGCCACAACCCCAGCCCAGTAGGCTCTTATTGATTGGAAGGTACATTTATTTGCTAGAGTTGCCATAACAATGTATCATAGACTGGGAGGCCTTTAATAGCAGAAATTCATTTTCTCACAGTTTTGGAGCCTGAAAAGTCTGAGATCAAGGTATTAGCAGGTTTGTTTTCTTTCAAGCCTCTCTTCTTGGCCTCTTGTTGACCATTTTATTCCTGCTTCACATGGTTTTTCCTCTACATGCATCTTTGTCTTCATCTCCTCTTCTTCTTAGGACTCCAGTCATTTTGGATGAGGGCCTGCCCTAAAATATTTCATTTTCACTTAATCACCTCTTTTTTTTTGTACCAGGAGTTGAACCCAGGGGCACTTGACCACTGAGCCACATCCCCAGCCCCATTTTGTATTTTATTAGAGACAGGGTCTCTCTGAGTTGCTCAAGGTCTTGATAAATTGCTGACTGGCTTTGAACTCTTGATTCTCCTGTCTCAGCCTCCTGAGCTGCTGGAATTATAGGCCCAGCACTTAAAGACCTCTTTAGTGACCCTATTCCCAAACACAGTTATATTCTGAGGTTCTCCTGGGTAATTTGAAAGTAATCTTGGACCCCGCACAATTTCCTTTCTTTTTTTTTTTTTTTTTTTTTTTGGTACCGGGGATTGAACCCAGGGACTTAACCACTGAGCCCCATCCCCAGCTCTTTTTAGTTTTTTTTTTTTTTTGAGGCAGGGTCTTGCTAAGTTGCTTAGGGCTTCACTAAGTTGCTGAGGCTGGTTTTGAACCTGTGATCCTCCTGCCTCAGGTGCCTGAGATGCTGGCATTACAGGCACTCACCATTTTGCCTGACCTGGCACTTAATTTTAATTCTTTTTTTTTTTTTTTAAACTTTTTTTGTAGTTGTGTATGGACAGCATGCCTTTATTTGTTTATTTTTATTTGGTGCTGAGGATGGAACCCAGGGTCTCATACATGCTAGGCAAGTGCTCTGCCTCTGAGCTATAGCCCAGCCCTTAATTTTAATTCTTAACAGAGACAATGTAACTTTTCTTGGTTCCTTTTTTGTTTCTTTTGCAGTTCTGAGGATTGACCCCTGAGCATTGTACTGCTAAGCTTTTTATTTTTGTTTAGGGATAGGGTCTTGCTAAATTGCTGATACTGGCCTTGGGCCTGCGATCTGATCTTCTCACCTCAGCCCTGTTCCCCCAACAAGCTGCAGGGATTACAGGCGTGTACCACTGCACTCAGAAAGTCCATTCAGATTTTTTTTTGTCTTGTTTAAGAAATTTTTGCCTACTCCTGACTCCCTTAGGTTAGAACTTCAACATATGAATTTTGGGGAAAGACAGGATTTAGCCTTTATCATTAGGATTTTTTATGTATTCTGGATATGAATTTTTTTACTGGATATATATATTAAAGAATCTTCTCTAATTTTATGGGCTGTCTTTTAACATTCTTTATTTTTTTCTTTCTTTCTTTTTTTGTGCTGGGGATTGAACCCAGGGGTACTCTACTGCTGAGCTACACCCATACCCACAGACCTCTTTATTTTTTGTTTTGAGACAGGTTCTCCATACTTTGCTGAGGGTCTTACATGTTTGCAGAGGCTGGCTTTGAATTTGGAATCTTCCGCTTCAGGCCCCTGAATTGCTGGCATTACAGGCATGTGCTACCATGCCTGGCTGTTAGCTGTTATTTATTGTTTATTATTTTTGTGGTGCTGGTGATTGAGCCCAGGGCCTTACCCCAGCCTCCTAAAAATTGAACTATAACCCAGCTTCCTAAAAATTTTCTCTCTCTCTCTTTTTGGTACCAGCGATTGTACCCAGGGATGCTTAACCACTGAGCCACATCCCCAGCCCTTTTTTGTATTTTATTTAGAGAGAATCTTGCTGAGTTGCTAAGTGCCTTTCTGAGTCGCCGAGGTCAGCTTCGAACTCACGATCCTTCTGCCTCAACCTCTTGAGTCGCTGGAAAATTCTCCTTTTTGAGACAGGGTCTTACTATGTTGCCTAGACTGACCCTGGGCTCCTGGGCTCAAGTAATCCTCCTGCCTCAGCCTCCCAAGTAAACTGGGATACAGGAGCTTGTGCCCCAAAGAAGTTCTTTCTTGTGGGGAAGGGGGTATTAGGGTATTAGCAATTTAACCCAGTAGTACTTTGCCTCTGAGCAACATCTCCAGTCCTTTTTATTTTGAGACAGGGTTTCACTAAGTTGCTTTGGGCCTTCCTAAATTGCAGAGCCTGGCTTTGAACTTTTGATCCTCCTGTCTCAGCCTCAGAGTCGCTGGGGTCATAGGGGTATGCCATCACATCCAGCTCAAAGTTCTTAACTTTAACAGATACTACTTAGCTTTGCTTTGTCCTTTAATTCTTCTGAAAATTTTGCTTACTCCAAGGTCAAAAAGATGTTCACATATTTTTCTCAAAAAGCTTTATTGTTTGAACCCTCACTTTTTTATTAACGTGGTGCTGGGATTGAACCCAGGGCCTCACACATGATAGGCAAGTGCTCTGTTACTGAGTTACATCCCCAGCCCTGAACCCTCACATTGAAATCCGTAGTTCATCTGGAATTGATTTTCATGTTTGGGAGGAGATGGGAGTCAGGATTCTTTTTTCCTCCCCATATGGATATCCAGTTGACCCAGCACCATTACTGAAAGGGATACCCTCTCCCCTGGCACTGGAGTGCTCTTTTCTCCTGTATCAGGTGGCTGCATTTGTGGGGCTGTTTCTGGATGCTCTGATTTGTTCCATTTATCCATCTGCCTATCCTGAAGCCGGTGCCACTCTGACTTTTTTTTTTTTTTTAAGTACTGGGGATTGGATCCTCAGGGGCACTTTCCACCTAGCTACATTCCCCAGCCCTTGGTTTTTTTTTTTTTTTTTAATTTCAAGACAGGGTCTCCTTGAGTTGCTGAGACTGGCCTTGAATTTGTGATCCTCCTCCCTTAGTCTTTTTTTTTTTTTTTTAACATATTGTCAAATTTTAATTTCTTCAAATTGGTCTGTAAATTGAACAATCCTAATCAAAACCTCAGCAAGCCCTTTTTTTCTTTTTTGATAGAAATTGACACATTGATCCTAAAATCAACTTTGGGATCATGCATTACATGGACATGCAAAAGACCTAAAGTAGGCAAAATTAAAAAACAAACAAAAAAAAAAACCAGACTTTAAACTTACACATAAAGCCACAGTAATCAGAGCAATGTGGTATTGGCTTAAGGACAGACTACAGATTAATGGAACAGAATAGTGAGTTCAAAAATAAATTTATGGCAAGTTGAAAATTGACAAAGACACTAAGGAAATTCAGTGTTGAAGGGATATTTTAAACCCTTTGTGTTGGGCAATGTGAGTTATGTATGTATGTATATGCATACATATATGTACTAAAGGTCACCAAAGTTTACCTTTTAGAAGGTAAAATGGTTTTTTTTTTTTTTTGCTTTAGTTTTTCTTGGGTTTTGTTTGTTTTGGGTGGTGCTGGGAATTGAACCTAGGACGAGCTCTCTATCACTGAGCTATGCCCAGCCCGTTTCCCATTTTATAGATATCAGAACTGAGGCTCAGGGCGTCTTGACCGTGGTCATGTAGGTAGTGAGTGTGTTCCCGGATCTGACTGGCCGCAGCACCGGCCGTCCTACCTTGTGCGTGGCACTGTGGCTGGCTCTCATTCTCTCCTCATCCAGGTTTCCCTTGTTGATTGTTGTCTTGGGTAACTTTGTAGATTTTCTTGCTTGGTTGGGTTTAGCTCAGATTTGTCAGTCTACATTTGTGTCCCCTAGGTCCCTCTGACGGTCAGGGTTTTGCCACAGAGATCAGTCCTGGGGTCATTTAAAAAGGTGCTGAGATGCTAGTCATGATGGCACATGCTCATAGTCCCAGCTACAGGAGGCTTGCAAGTTCGAGGCCAGCCTTGGCAACTTAGTGAGACTCTGTCTCAAATAAAATATAAATAAAAAGGGCTGGGGCTGGGGCTCATGGTATAGAGCCCCTGTGTTCAACTCCCAGTTCTGAGAAAACAGCAACAACAACAAAAGCAAACAGGTGCCGAGGTGAGGAGCCTGAAAACTGCAGGGCCTAGGAACACCCGGGCGCATTGGCACCCATTCTCTCCTTTCATAATGAGGAAACTGAGCTCTTGACTGGGGAGGCTTGTCCTTTGTTGTGCAGTGACTCCTGATCTCATTGCTTCTCCTTTCCTGTGTTCTTGAACTCTCAGTTTGGAACAGGGTCTTCAAGAGAACCCCTGCTATCAAGTTTACCAAGCGCTTTCAGTAATGGTGCTGGGTCTTGTATCTCCGCTTTACAGAGGAGGAGACTGAGGCCCAGAGAGGTTCAGGGACATACCCAAGGCCTCATTGCCAGAAACAGTAGGGTTGAGGTGGATTTGAACCCGGAGCCAGTGATTCCCCCAACACATGCTGCTAGTGTTAGATGGTTGTGGAGCTACTCCCAAGGAGCAGGATGTAAAACCAGATCAGAAGCCTGGGAGTGACAAATGGCATTTCAGGACTGCAGAGGGGAACAGCTCTGTGACCTTTCTGAAGAAGCAGGTTTGAGGGGGAGTTTGGGGTCAGTGCTTGTGTGTGCTTCCTGTTAGCCTTCAAGGTGACTTTGATCAGTGTCCTCTGGCTCTGCGTCCTTGTCTCTTGGAGCTGACAGATGGAGGCTTCAGAGCACGGGCCACAGGGCCCTGGATTAATTTCTGTAGCTGAAGTCTGTTGCATGTGTGCACTGTGAGACCTGGAGGGAGCCAGGGAGGGATGGGGCAGAGGGAGCAGGAACAGGGAAGCTGCTGGCCTACTTAGGAACTCCTGGCTTTGCTTGGAGGTGGAACATTTCCCCCAGGAACATATTGATTTCAGGGCCCAAGAGTTCCAGTATTGTGGATCCTTTACTAGTTCCAATGGGCAGTTTTTCCCTGTCACCTGCTCCAGGGGTGACTTCTCCCACCCCAGCAATCTGTCCCTTTTGTCCCTTTGGGGCACTTACCTCCTCCTCCTGGTGCTGAGCCTCTTGCTGAAAGACCTGGCCCAGATTTCCTCCAGTTAACACTGACGGGAAAGGAAGTGAGTATTCAGGAACTGGACCAACAGTCAGTATGTCAGCCCTGAGAAAGGACCTAAAAACCACCCAGTGACTGTCAGGGAAATCCCGGGAACCTGGTCTGAATTCCGAGGTCGCTGCCTTCTGCTCCATCCTGAACAACTTGTTGTCATTTATGAATTTGACTTTTGTCAAAGCTTCTGTTTGAAGAAACAGTTCTTTGGCAAAGGGAAAAAAATAAGTATAAAGGCTTCTTCCTGCCTTTACGCAGGAGCCAACTGAAGCCTAGAAAAGGGTCTTTCAGGTTGCTGGGCCTAGAACTCAGTCTAGGGCTCTTGGCACTGGCCTGAGTGCCCTCCTTGCAGGCAGCCTTGGTGCAATCCGTGGCCTCCCGTGGGCCTCGATTATGGGAAGAGGTCAGGCACCTCTGCCTCCAGCCTGGTTTTTCACAGGGGAATGAAGGGGCCCCAGTGGGGTTGGTGACTCATGTTAAAATCAGGGTGCCAGGAAGTTCATGTTAGGGGAGAAAGAGCCCCCTTTCCCTTTTGGTTGACCTGGGGCACCTCCCCTGTTTTCAGAACTTCCCACAGGCCCAGACTTCCTAGGTGGCTAAGTATATTACAGACCCTAACCTGTGCCAGTTGCTGTGTTAGGCACTTAACATTATGACCCTTTTTATAAATAAAGTTCTTTTAATTCTAGAAAGGCTTTGTGAGTTCTTTAAGCCGGGACTAGTGAGTAGCAGAACTGGAGTTTTAAAAAAAAATGAAAATTTTCTATTGCAGAATTTTCCTTTTTCCCCCCCAGAGCTTAGGGATGGAACACAGGGCCTTGTACGTGGCAGGCAAATGCTCTACCACTGAGCTAGCTCCTCAGCCTGAGAATTTAAAATAACACACAAGAGTAGACAAAGTATCATGAACTCCGATGTACCCATCACCCGGGCCTAGTACCTGATCCTCCATGGTCCATTCTGCCCCATCGCAGTTACGTCTACTTCCTCCTTACCTGCAGTATTTGAAGCTTATCCAGACATTACACCATTGCGTGCTTTTCAGTTTATAATTCTAAATGAGAAGGAATTTTAAAAAATAAGCACATTACTAAGATCACCCCTAATCTTTTAAAATACTACTTCTTTTGTTTCGATACCAGGAATTGAACCCAGGAGCACTTACTTAACCACTGAGCCACAATCCCTAGCCCCTTTTTCATGTTTTATTTTGAGACAGGGTCTCACTGAATTGCCTGGAACTTGCAATCCTCCTGCCTCAACCTCTCAGCCTCTGGGATTATATAGGTGTGTGCTACCTTGCCCAACTTTTGTTGTTGTTGTTGTAGATGGACAATATGCCTTTATTTTATGTTTTTTTTTTTTATGCTGTGCTAAGGATCAAACCCAGTGGTGCCTCACCCATGCTAGGCAAGGCCTCTGCCACTGAGCAACAGCCCCAGCCCTTTTCTTTTCTCTTTCTTTCTTTTTTTTGATAGTCATGAATCAGAATATTAATAAGGTGACTACTCTGGACCGTTAAGTGTTCGAAGTCTCTGGTACTTCCTGGGTTCTCCCTCTGGTGGCATCCTGTAGAGTTGTGTAACATGCCCTTCTATCCTCTGACGTTCCTGTGAGTGGATAGTTGCATGTGATGGTCCCTCTTGGAGGTACAGCTCAGTGGTAGGGCATTACCATGCATGCCCAATGCCTTGCACCACCAAAAAAAAAAAAAAAAAGAAAGAAAGAAAAAAAAACAAGAAAGAAAGAAGGAAGGAAAGCCCCATTCCAGGCCTCTGTCTTTCTCTCATTCGTTCATGTCTAGCAGGACTGCTTCATTGTTGGTGTTCTGCTCTTCCATCAGGAGGCTTGAAATATCGGGCCTCATTCTCTCTCTGATGTGAGCAGCCTTTGATGCTCGGTGTCTAGCGCCATTAGTTCCTCAGCAGCTGCACAGTGGTGATGGTCTGATTCTGTCACTCCTTTGTCATTCATTGGCTGGGATCTGTCTGTGGAAAGAAACTTCCCCATGTCTGCTCTTTGGGCTAGAGTTGGCCCTTACCCCAGAGGAGACGCCCAAATGCACAGTTGCTTCTACCCAAATCACCTGCCTCTGCAGGCAGCTGCCGTGGGGCCTGCATTTCCCGCTGCCTGCCAGGCAGTGCTGCCATCGTTTCCCTGGGGGCCGGGGTGGTCCATGGGACCCAGAGCACCCAGACGCCTCTTCCTTTCTCCCTCCCTCGACACCCACCCTGACCCCTCCCATGGATTGTGATTTCCGGGACACCTGGGAAGCTGGACCGAACTCCCAGCACACTAAGGAAGCTATTCTTAGAACAAAGTGTCCCAGCCTTCTGCTCCTAATGCTGTCATTCTGTCCCAGCTGCTCCCCACAGCTCTGCCCGGAGGCAGGAATGTGACTGAGTTCAGCCACTCCAAGTCCGGACTCCCCTTTCACCAGCGGGCGGGGCAGGCTGAGAGGTGGGGTCAGCTGGGGACCTGGGCCTGGGGATGAATCTTCCAGCTTTGGTTTCCAGTGGCCTCTGTGACAGTGGAAAGCTACAGAGGAGCAGAGGGCAGGGAGGGAGCATGGGAGACCAGGGATTGCAATGGAGGACCTGGGGGCCTGGTTAGTGCCCCCAAGAGTAAAATGGTGTCTGTCCTGTGTTTAGTCACGTGCTTCCAGAGCTGGGGCTCCTGGCTGCTCAGAACTGCTGTGTATTTTCTCAGCAGTAGTGGTGGGGTTTGTCTTCCTTGCCATAGGCAGGGCTACACACACCCACCCACAGGTCCTCAGGCCCTTTCTTCAGGTCATCTGTAATTTACATGTGAAGACATGTGTCCTACACCAGGCAGGACATAAGAGTCAATAACAGCATGCATTGATTCATTCATCAAATACTTACTGAGCTCCTAGTACATGCGAGGCTCCTGTCTAGAAATCTGGAATAGAGGAATGAGCTAGCCAGATACAACTCACAGTACTTATAGAATGGTAGGAGAGAAAGACAAGAAACAAGAGACCAGAAAAATTTATTGAATAGCAGGGTTAAAGTGTTCACATCTGTAATCCCAGCAGCTCAAGAGGAGGATCGCAATTTAGATTTCACAAAAAATAAAAAGGGCTAGGGATATAGCCCTGGTGTTAGGGATGGAACTCAGGACTAATGTGTGCTAGGCTAATGGAATGCTCCTGGGTTCGGTCCCTGAGAGAAAGGGAGAGGGACAGACAGACAGACAGACAGGCATGTTGGGGGTGTGGCTTAGTGGTAGAGTCTTGCCTAGCATGTGTGAGGCCCTAAGTTCAACCCCCGGCTCCACAAGACAACAGCAAGCACATGTTGAGGGCAAAATGTTATGATGTCATCTATGGGATTGTGTTTTTCTCTTTGTGAATCTACTAGGTGTACTTTGCAGTTTGGATATGTGGAGCGTCTGCCCGGTTGCAGCTTGCTAGGCTCCTGGGGGAGGTGAATAGTGGCATAACTCTTTCCTGCCTGAATATTTGACATTTATGGAGCCTTGTAAGACTTTCCCAGTAATTCCTTCATCAGCTGTTTTATTGGTTTCCTAGGCTGCAGTAACAGTACACACTGGGCGGCTTAAGACCACACAAATGTGCTAGGCCCCATGGCACTTGCCTATAATCCCAGCAGCTCAGGAGGCTGAGGCAGGAGGATTGCAAGTTCAAAGCCAGCCTCAGCAACTTACAAGGCCCTAAGCAACTGTCTCAAAATAAAAAAAGGGCCAGGGATTTCGCTCAGTGGTAAAGTGTCCCTGGATTCAATCCTCAAAACCCAAAACAAACAAACAAACAACAAGAACAATAACAAAAGACCACAGAAGTTATCTTCTCATGGTTCTGGAGGCTAAAAGTTTGAAATCAAGGTGTCCTGAAGGGTCCTGGGGAGGACCTGCCTCCCTCAGCTTCTGTCCCTTGCTGGTGTCTGCATCCCTCCAGTCTCGGCCTTCTCCTCACATGACTATCTTCCTTCTGTGTGTCCGGGTACAAAGTTCCCTTGTCTTATAGGGACAACAGTTACTGGTTTCAGGCCTACCTATCCAGCATGACTTCATTTTGGTTTGCTGACTTCTGTAATGATCCTGTTTTCAAACAGGGTCACATGCCCAGGTGTCAGGGGTTTGGACTTGGATGTGTCATTTTGGGGCATGGCCATGCTACTCCCAGGACCTCTGGAGGTGCCTGAGTAGCCAGAGACACATTAGCAGAATAACTGGGGTTGGCCCAGGAAGGGGAAGCCGATTTTCCCCTAGTGCCTTCTTTGTGTTCAACATTTATTTATCAATTACATTAAGTTAATTAATTTATTTTTTGGTGCCAGGGATTGAACCATCTAGCATTTTATATGGGTCCTCTCACTAAAATTCACAACTGTGTTTTTCCTTCTATTTTAATTTTTAGTTTTGTTTTGTTTTTTGTTTGGTTATTTTCTTTGTTGTTGTTGTTATTATTACTGAAGCATTCTTTTTTTACTTTTTTTCATTGTAGATGGACACAATGTCTTTATTTTATTTACACATGGTGCTGAGAATTGAACCCAGTGCCCCATGCATGAGACAGCACTTTACCACTGAGCCACAACCCCAGCCCAACTGAAGCATTCTTAATCCATACTGAGTTTTATTTTATTATTATTATTTTTTGTAACCTTGACACATAAAAAATAAGTAACATTTTGAGGGTGGTTACATGCAATTTTGTAAATGACTACATCGTTGTAACTAAATGATACTACTAAACCTTTTATTTTTATATTTTGCCGTGCTGGGGCTCATGTGTACTAGGCAAGTGCTGTACTACTAAGCTACACCCTGAGCCCCATACTGATTATTAGGCTGTGTCCTTTTTTCCCAAAATACAATTTGTCATTTATTCTTGGATTTATCAGCTATTTGAGTGTCTGATGAATCTTGGATTATTATTATTATTTTTTTGGTCCACATTTGGACTGAGATTGAAAATAATAACTTGTGGATTTATATTTGTGTGCACGTGGAAGGGAATATACCTGGAATTATACTAGTCATAGTATATAAGTCTTAAAGTATCTCATAAAGGACAAGTGTCACAAGATACACAAGGTATACATTTATTTGAAAGCACATTTTATCTAAATTTGACTCACAATTGCATGTGAATATATATGTGCTGTAAAAAAGGTGTTAGGTGTTTGTTTTTTTTTTTTTTTTTGGATCAAACCAAGGGCCTTGAGCATGCTCAGCCTGGGTCAACCCTTGAGCCATGCCCCAGCCCCGAATGTGTCTTAAGATATCAGTAATTTGTACATTGCTTTGTATTAATCATGAACAACTAGATATATGACATTTAATTCTGAATGCATGTATATATAACAAATATATTCTATATTAATATTGCATATGATATATTCATATATACTTGTTACATGCATTATGTAATCACATGAATATATATATATGTATATGGTGTGTATATACATATATACTATACATTAGTAAAACTGATAAATTTACATTGCTTTAGGAAGATTATTTTAGAACTAGATTTGGGCTGCCTTAGCCTCCCAAATGTCTGGGATCAGGTGTGTGCCACTGTGTCTGGCCTATTTTTTGAAATCTTTATTGTAGTCTTCTTTGATTTGGGTATATAAATTGGCATTATATATAATTGTATATAATCCCAACTTGACAATAACATTGAAAATGATCTACCATTGCAGAATGGTCAAAATCTTATATTTATTGGGTATTGGTTTTCTTAATTATATTTATTTGTGCAAGTTTGGGAACCAGGTGGGTGAGTCAGAATTGTCCTCGAAGTGAAGAAAGGGGTCCACGCAGTCTTATTTTGGCTTGGTAGAGACAGGAAGGTGCGTTCTGGGTACAGATCTGTAGCCTCTGTGCAGCAAGATGCCATTTGGTTCCCTGAAAGGCCTTTCATTTGATTCCAGCATTAACAACCTGAATATATATTACTTTTTAAGTTATTTTTTACAACTTTTTTTTAGGTAGGTGCTCTTTTCTTCACTTTGCTGACAAGGAAACTGAGAAACCTTGTCTAAAGATCTTACCCTGTGGAGTGAGGAACTTGAAATAGCTGAAGCTTTGACTCCTTCACTGTTTGGGGTGTGGCTCTCTCTCCTTCTCAGGGCTGTATGACACTTTGGGGTCTGCAGTAATGCAAAATAGATGACACATGTGGAAGACTTTGCAGAACAATTATGAAACAATACCTGCCATCGAAGTTAAGAAATCTTAACATTCCTTGGGAGTTCCCGTGAGGTCTTCCTTGTTCTGGAAGGGACTTGTATTCTGTTCCTTGGCCTGCCATAACAGGGTCACAAACTGGGAGGCTTGAAGCAACAGAAATTTATTCTTGCTTGGTTTTTGGAGGCCACAAGTCCAGAGCAAGAAGTTGGCAGTTTTGGTTCCCTCTGGCCGCTCTCTTTGCCCTTCCAACTTTTGGTGACCCCAGAATTCCTTGGCACAGAGACACGTCATTCCAGTCTCTTTCTGTCTTCACATGGCCTTCTCTCTGCGTGTCTGTTCTTCCTATAATGGACACTAGTCATTGGATTTAGGGCCTCCCTTGAATCTGGCATGATCCTTACCTCAGTTATATTTGCCTGGACCCTTGTTTTTTTTGGGGGGATGGGTACCAGGAATTGAATTTAGGGATACTTGACCACTCAGCCATATCGCCAGCCCTATTTTGTAGGGGCTCACTGAATTTCTTAGCACCTCGCTTTTGCTGAGGCTGGCTTAGAACTCATGATCCTTCTGCCTCAGCCTCCCAAGGCACTGGGATTACAGGTGTGCAACACCAGGCCCGGCTGCATGGACCCTTTTTCCAAATACAGTCCTATTACAGGTTCTGGGTTTACATATATTTTGGGGGCTACTGTTAGATTCTTCCATTCCTTGATTATGTTTCTCATTTCCTGGCCCAGCGTTTGCCACTGGGACATGTTCCCAAGCTACAGGTTAAAATTTGAAGAATAGAACCCAAGTACACGCCTGGGGTCTGGGTGAAGTTTCCTTGGAGAGATCAGCTGGGACAGTCAGTGGCCACCCCAGTTCTTGAGCCCTGAGAAGGGGAGAGATCCACAGCTCAGAAACAAATCAGGAGAAAGAGACTGGAAGACATGAAGTTCTTGTTCTTGTCAGAGTGGAGGGATTTTATGAAATTTAAAATAATGTTTTAAATTTCTGTATTAAAAAGTAATTTAGGGAACTCACATGAAATAAAAATTAACCATTTTAAACTGAACAATTCAGTGGCATTCCAAACATCCTGGGCCCATTAAGCAGCAGCTTTCCTCCACTCCCTTCCTTCCTTCCTTCATTCCTGCCTTCCCTCCCTCTCTCCCTTTCCCAGGGTTGAACCCAGAAATGCTTAGCCACTGAGCCATATTCCCAGCCCTTTTTTGTATTTTATTTAGAGACAGGGCCTCACTGAGTTGCTGAGGCTGGCTTTGAACTTGCAGTCCTCCTGTCTCAGCCTCCTGAGCTGCCTGCACCACCACACCTTGCTCCTACCGCTTTCTTCTCTATGGATTTCCCTGTTCTTGACATTTTACGTGAGTGCTGTCATACAGCTTGCGGCTTTTTGTGTCTGCCTTCTTTGACTTTGCATAATGTTTCTGAGGCTTGTCTGTGTTTCAGCATGTGTCAGTACTTCATTCCTTCTTGTCGTTCTGGGGGTTGAACCTAGGGCTTTGTGTCCACTAAGTGCTCGATCACTGCCTTACATCTCCAGCCCTTTTTATTTATTTATTTTAATTAATTAAATTTTTTTTTTGTAGTACTAGGGATTGAACCTAGGACCTCGTGCATGCAAAGCAAGCACTCCAACAACTGAGCCATATCCCCAGTCCTTGTTTTTTATTTTGAGAGCTCTCACTAAGTTGTTTAGGACCTCTCTACATTGCTGAGGCTGGCCTCGAGATCTTTTTTATTTTTAGATAATAATAGCATATTTCACCATGTAACCATCACCACCATGTTACTATATATTCATAAGCATTTCTGACGGCCTAAATCTTCTACCAAAGACAGTTTAGTAATAAATTTTTTTTTTTTTTTTTGGTTCCAGAATTGAACCCAGGGACACACTACCACTGAGTTATATCCCCGGTCCCTTTTTTCTATATTTTATTTTGAGGCACGTCTTTCTAAGTTGCTCACGCTGGCCTCAAACTTGCAATTCTCTTGCCTCAGCTTCCCAAGGTATTGGAATTACAGGTGTGATCAGTGGCATCTAGCAGTTATAAATATATATATATATGTATATATATAAATTTATAACCTAGCAGTTATAAACTTCACATCACCCCAGTTTCTCCACCCGTGTAGTTGACCCTCATCACCTGTTTGTTCTGCATCTGAAGATTCAACCCACCATGGATTGAATATACTTGGGGGAAAAAAATGGGTTCATACTGAACATGTACAGAATTTCTGTAGTTATTATTCCCTGAATAGTATGGTATATCAACAAATGTACACAGCATTTACATTGTATTAGGTATTATAGGAATATGATTTAATGTATCTGGGAGCAAGGACATACCTTACATGCAAATATAGTGTCACTTTCTATAAGGGACTTGTGTGTTCTTGGATTTTGGTGTCTTTGGGGGTTCCTGAAACTCTTCCCTCTCAGATACTGAGGGATGACTAATTATAGATGAAATGGACTGACTAGATAATACCACCTCCCTGCAGGCACTTCTCGTATTTTATGTGCATTAAATCATTTACGTCTCAGGACATCCCCTGTGATGGCTATTATTTTTGTATTACAGGCAGGGAAACTTAAGCTCAGAGAAGCCAAGTGGTCGAAGGCAGAGTTGGAAGTCCAGCTGGGATTTGAATTCATGAATCTTAGTGTGGTGCTGGCACAGGCAGCTGAGTTCTGGCCTTCCATGCTGACTTGGAGGAAACTCTGGGGCTATGATTTTATTTCATTTTGTTTTATTTCTTGGTACTAGGGATTAGACCCTGAGTTGCTTAACCACTGAGCCACATCCTTAGTATTTTTATTTTTTATTCTGAGACAGGGTCTCACTAACTGACTAAGGTGCCCACTAAGTGACTGAGGCTGGCCTTGAACTTGTGGTCCTTCTGCCTCAGCCTCCCCAGTTGCTAGGGTTACAGATGTGCACCACCACACAGTGCGGAGCCTGTGATTTTAGGACCTTTATTCTAGCTCTTACCTCCCCAGCAACCTTCTTGAATTTTACCTTGAGCAAGGTTAGGGTTGACAGGTGGGCAGAGATGGGAGGCTGGTCAGAGAAGGGGGAGACCTTGGGGGCTCAAGCAGCAGGTTTGTCTGCCAGGTGGGCCTCTCAGAAAACCTGAATGGAGCCCACCTGTTTCAGTTAAGGAAGCACCAGCACACTGCCAAGATCACAGCCAGAATTTCCAGCAAAGGCCAGGGATGCCCCCTGGTGGATCCACACCCTCCAGATGCAAAAACAAAGCTAGTTTTTAGATCTGCTTCCCAGGATCTGTAGGCTGGCACCGTGACCACTGAAGTCTGGGGTTCTTTTTGTTTTGTTGTGTTTCACCATGTGATCAGAGTGTGCAGTGTTTATCGCAGGATGAAGGCTAAGACCCTGGGCTCTGGCGTTTGATCGAATTGGCTTCACGTATCAGCTGTCCCTCACTAACTGGACTTTCTACATCCAGTTAGTTGTCTGAGCTTCAATTTCTCATCCATCAAATGGGCGTAACTGAAGTTCTGCCTCGAAGAGCCGCGACCTTGAGATCTCTGTAGAGGGCGGGGTCATGCTGGAGCACCCAGTGAGTGTGCATGGTTAGGACTGGCAAAGAGCGTCTTCCAGGGAACGGGACCTGGTTATCATCTGTGGGCCTGGTTTCCCCTTTGTAAGGTAGGGTCAATCTAACGTAGCTTCCAGGGTGGTCGTGGAAATCAGACCTTGGACTCAAGGCAGGAACGTCTAAGTTCTGCTGCACACTTAAGAGGTTAATTTTATGACTTAGTTCCTACTGTGTGAATGGCATTGTTTATTTATTCAACAAATATTGACCCAGGGCCTGTTATAGGGCAGGTTCTGAGCCCAGAGCTGGGCATGTAGCAGTGAACAGGATGAGATCGTTCTTTTTTTTCAGGTGGGGACAGTGGATGAGACTGTTAACCTATATCAGCATCCAAGTTCATTGAGAGTTTTGTCTAGTTGAAGAATCAGCAAACTTTTCTCTGTAAAGAGCCAAAGAGGAAGCATTTCAGGCTTTGCAGGCCATGTACTTCTGGTGACCACTACTCAGTGCCACCCCTGGAACATGCAGGTGGCCCTAGACAATGTGGAAGCCGAGGAACATGGCTGGGTACCAAGCCAGTTTTATATGTGCATCTGAGAATTAGAATTTCATACAATTTTCACATCAAGAAATACTATTTGATTTCCACCATTGCATTTAAAAATTTAAAAAGCATTCTTAGCTTGTGAGCTTTACTAGGCATTGGGCTGGATTGGCCCTGGGGGGCTGTCATTTGCTGACCCCTAGTGAGCGAACCCCTCAAGTTTCACCGCAGGTGAATAAGGGGTCACCTGTTTCATTTTGTTTCTTTCTCTCTTCTTTTTCTGCCCCCTGGCACTGGGGATTGAACCTGGGACCACTCTTTTTATTTTCTTTTTTGAGACAGAGTCTTGCTGAGTTGCCTGGGGTGACCATGAACTTGTGATTCTTCTGCCTTACCCTCCCAGTTTGTTGGGATCACAGTCCAGGCATGGGTCTCTGTACCCAGCCCACGTTTTGTTTTGTTTTGTTCGGTATTTCTAAGTGTCCATGGACCATGCATTTGTCACTGAGCTGTTGGGGAGCTGGAGTCTGTCCAGATGAGATGAGTTCCCCTGGCGGTCATAATACTCATTTTGCCTGTGACATGCGGGAGTGCCAGCCTTCTTAATAAGTCACCCTGAACTTGGCAGTCTGCGTTGTCTGTTTTCTCCCCTTTCAGAGTCTGTCTCTCCCCTAGTCATTCCTCCCCTCGTGACTGAAGTTCTGGAGACGGTTGTTCCCATTTCACAAACGGGCAAACAGAGTCTCGCAAAGGGTGGAGAGTGCCTCTAGGGTCGTTAATCAGTGGCACTGATTAGAAAGCTCACCCTGGCCGCAGTATGGGCTCAGTGGGAGGGGTGGCCTACAGCCCCTTTAGGAAGCCGTTGAGGACACCTTAGAAAGCAGTCTCTGGTGGAGGGAGGCAGGCAGGGTGGAGAGAGGTCGGGTTGGGAAAACAGGACGTGGCGCAGAGGCCAGGAGAGCAGGAACCCTGGAGGAAGAGCAGGTGTTGCTTTGCGGGGGCTTCCAGTGGGTCGTGGAGTCTGTGCGGACAGGAGGGACCAGCACATGGATTGTGCCCCTAGGGAGCCGGCGGCTGGTGGATGTGATGGACGTGAACACCCAGAAGGGGACGGAGATGAGCATGTCCCAGTTCGTGCGCTACTACGAGACACCTGAGGCCCAGCGGGACAAGCTGTACAATGTCATCAGCCTGGAGTTCAGCCACACCAAGCTGGAGCACCTGGTGAAGCGGCCCACTGTGGTAGGCCTGGCTCCCCGCACCTGCCCTCCACCCTGTCCCGCCCGCCCCGCCCCTGAGAAGGGAATGGCTGGTGTGGGCAAGGCCAAGGCTGGTCCCCTGGGTGCCGAGGGAGGAGATGTTGGGAGCGGGTTTGCCTTTTGTGTTGGCTGAGGCAGGAGGAAGGGTGGAGTGGGCCAGGGCAGCTGTTCAGGGCACCCAGAGACTTCCCGGGGGCAGAGGGGGCACTTGCTTCTGTCCTGGTAGTGAGGCCAGGAACGCTTAGAGCGGCCTGGGTTTCAGGTGGACCTGGTGGACTGGGTAGACAACATGTGGCCCCAGCACCTGAAGGAAAAGCAGACGGAAGCCACGAATGCCATCGCAGAGATGAAGTACCCGAAAGTGAAGAAGTAAGACTGCCTGGTTGGTGGTGGGAGAGGGGAGGGGTGGCCCCCAGCCTTGGGGGCTGGAGGGGCATGCCTGGCTGTCTACGTGAATTTGAGTGTCACGTTGCAACTCCCCCTTCAGAGCTGAAGGACTGTGCCTGCACGGGGGGCCACTGTTGGGACATGAAGGGTGTGGGCCTTGGTGTGGGCCGGTTGGCATCGTGCTTCTCTGGAATGCTTCTGATTCCTGCACTGGGTAGGCTGTCCAACCAGCTGGCCCCCGGGGCTCCCCACAGCTCCCCCAGGGAGGACAGGATCTGAGAAGGAGGGGCCTCGGGAGACGATTCCTTGTACACCTGTGTGTTTGTGCATCTGTGCAGACCTGTGTCTGCTCCCTCGCTGTGACAGCCTGTCCTGGGAATGGGTATTTTCACTGCCCACGGTGGACACTGTTTTAGGCCGGAGCAGGGGAGGGGCCTAGTGTTTCTCTTTTCCTTGGTGTTGAGACCAGCAGAACCTTTCCTGAGCAAAGCCTGGGGTCATCGTACTCACCAGAAGTGTCTTAGAGGGTACCCTTCCAGCAGGAGGTTGGTGCAGGGCAGGGAAGGTGACCATGGTCAATAGCTGAGACCTTGGAGATGCAGCATGACCAGCAGCATAGCCTGTGATTGATTGTTTGGCACCAGCAGAAGCACCTCTGTGTCTCTCCATGTTCAGGGACTTGATAAATGGACCCCTGGGCAGAAGTAACCCCCTTTGGGATTTCCACCAGCTCAGGCCCTCCAGGTTTCCATCCCTGAAAGGGGAAAGAGATGCTGGCTGTCACAGGCAGGGCTAGTGCTCTGGGCTTCCTAGAAGAGCTGGTGGCCTGGATCCATTAGCATCTCTGCTCTCCCTGCTGCCAGCAATGCCCCCGGAGCTTCCAGGCTGTGAACCTTCCATTCCCTCCATTCCCTCCATTCAGAGCGTATTGAATGCAGAGTGCCTGCCAGGCTTCCTAGGGGAGGCCAGCACACTGGTCCCCGGCTTCTAAAGGTTTTGCTTTCAGCAACCCCCTCGGCCCCCCCCCCCTCTAATGGCCTGGTAGACATTTTTCCTCCCCTTCCCCTGAAGCTTCATACGGGTGTTTGGATTGGGGTTGCATCGATGGGAGAGACCCGGCTCCAGGTGAGGAGGGAGAGTAGCAGGGTTTGTTTCCAATTCCATTCTTTTCTGACTGCAGCAAAATTTGCAGAGCCCCTGGGAGGGGAAGTAGAGAGAGAAAAAAAGACCAAAGGCCCCACCCTGTGGAGAAAGTGCCCTGCAGCACAGGGCGGTGGGCTCTGATCCTGGGCCCAGGGAAGCAGATTCTTGGGAGGAGTATCGGGAAGGAGGAGTCCTTCTGGGCTGATGCCATCAGGAAAGCTTGGAGAGGATGCTGAACCTGGGCTTTAGGTGACAGTGGCTGTGGGAGGAAGGGGGAGGGATGGAGGAGGGGAAGCGCGTCAGGTTGGGATTGCAAGAGAGGATGTGGGGCTCGTTAGAGGCAAATCACGCCCCTGGACTGACCCATCATTTGATTGATTCATTCAGCAACTGCGTACTGAGCATCCGATTGGTGGTGAGCACTGGGGGGGAGGGAGGCTGATGAGGCCCCTTTCCCACACAAAGTGTCCAGTTTATGGGGGAGACAGATGTTCATCCTGTAATGAGAGACACACTTGGAAGCATGCGTTTGAGATGAGGCCGTGAGGCAAAGAGGCGTGTGGTGCTTTGGTTCTGGCACCAGGGGACTTACCTGGTCAGGGAGGACAGGGAACAAATTCTGAACTGGGTTCTAAAGGGTTTAGGGGGTTCCTGAGGCGATGGGGGTTTTCCTGGCTGGGTACAGAGGGCCTGGGATGGCTGGGAGGGACCGGGGGACAGCTGGGAATATGGAAGCAGGATGGTGGTGAGCCAGACAGAATAGAGCCCCAATTTCCCCTGAAAAGAGTCAGAAACCTCTCTGAGATTCTAAGTGGACAGGATGTGTTCAGGGTTTTATTCTGCAAATCCTCCGTGTGGATCGAAGTGGGCGGGGCCGAGCAAAAGGGAGGAGGCCCTGTCTGGCCTAGATAAAGAAGGATGGGGCGGGGAGAGAAGACAGGAGAGGACACTTGGACACCTATTTAGGAAGTAGAATAGGTAGCACTGGGTGATGTAGATATCAATTGGTTAAGGTCTGCCTTACCTTCCCGAGATTCCTTTAAATAGCAAGCTCTATAAACACATTTCGAGTCCTTTCTTAGGACCCCAAAACTGAGCTCACACAGTTTGCTAGGACCGCATGTCTGGAGGCATCGGTTGGATGGTGTAGCAAATAGATTTCAGAACTCTGTCAGCAACCACAGAAACTTGTTACAGGATTTGAACCTTGTTAAGAAGGAAATTGTCACCTTGGAAATAATCCATTTGTTTGGCTGAGAAGAATGCTGATTTCAGATGTTCATAAGCAAGGTAAAAATCCCACCACGGTAAAGTCCTCTGGGACGGTGGAATGGTTGTGTGGAATTTAATTAAAATGACATTGTTTCTGGAAATCGCAGCGCTTTCTTGCTGGAGGCGCCTGCGGAGCAGAGACAGCTGACGGCCCTCCTGAATCAAAGGGTTGCGGGCGTGAAGGGGGACAGCGAGGCACCTCGGCTTTCTCCCTGGCTCCAGGATTTATGCCATTCACTTGGGGTCTGAGGGTGCTTTAGGGATTTCAGCGGGTTTTGGTTGAGATACCTAAGGCAAGGGAAGGCGACCGGAGTCCAGGGAGTACACGCAACCTCGGGAGACAAAAGGTGTGCTCGCTCGTGTGTTACCTTAGGGTGCGAGGCTCGCCTCCAGGCGGCTGGTAGATCACAGTGGATACAGTCAGGCCCCGCCCTCGTGGAGGATGTTCGGAGCTGGGGAGAAGAGGCAGGCAAGCAAACGGCAATAGTTTGGTGATAAGGGTTTCAGAGAGACAAAAAGCAGGCAAGTGCAGTGGTGCACACCTGTCATCCCGCAATCTGGAAGTCTGAGGCAAGAGGATTGCAAGTTCGAGTTCAGCTTGGGCAGTTTAGTGTGAGGCTCTAAGCAACTTAGTGAGAGCCTGTCTCAAACTAAAAAAAAAAACAGAATTGAAAAAAGGGCTGGGGATGTGGCTCAGTGGAAAAGGACCCCTGGGTTCAATCCCCAGTACAACAAAACAAAACAAAACAAACGCCTACAACAAAACCATAAAGCATGATGAAGGGGAAAGAGAATCATGGGTGGCAACCCGACACTGATCTCACCCTACATCTTGGCCATTGCCTCTTTCTCCATCTCTATGCTGTAGAAATGCTTTGATTGTGTAGAACTATTTGTCTTAAGATTCCCTTGTTGTCTAAGCAATTGACAATTATTTGGGACTATCCCTGCATTAGTTTTTTTTTTTTTTTTTTTTTTTTTTTTTTTTTTGGTGGTGCTGAGGATTGAACCCCCGGGGCGCTTTACCACTGAGCCACATCCCCAGCCCTTTTTATTTTTTATTTTGAGACAGGGTCTCATTAAGTTGCCCAGGCTGGCCTGGAGCCTGCAGTCCTCCTGCCTCAGCCTCCTAGTCTCTGGGATTACAAGTATGAGCTACAGTGCTCAGCTGCTTTAGTTCTTTATTGCTGCATAACCATGACCCTAAAACTTCACAGCTAAAAATACAATTTTTAGCAGCTTAAAACAAGAGATTTCTGCAGGTCAGAAATCTGAAAGCAACTGAGTAGGGTGGTTTGGCCCAGGCTCTCTTACGATCTGTGTCAAGACAGGTCTGCTGGGCACAGTGGGACACCCTGTAATCCCAGCTGTTCTGGAGGCTGAGGCAGGAGGATCACAACTATGAGGCCAGCCTTGGCAATTTAGCAAGACTCCGTCTCAAAATTAAAAGGGCTGGGCAAGGCTCGGTGATAGAACTCTGCTCGGTTTATTGCCCAGTACTGCAAAAACAAAACCAAAAAGATTTAAGCCTGGGTTGCATTTATCTGAAGGCTCAATGGAGGGAATGAAGGATCCACTTCCAAGATGGGCATTTACGTGGCTATTGGCAGGAGGCCTCAGTTTCTTGCTACAGGGGCCTCTCCACAGGTTCATTTACAGCTCTTCCCCAGAGTGAGTGGTTCAGGAAAAACCAAGGAGGGGGACACACTGCTTTTCATGACCTAATTTTCAAAGTCACATCCTGTTTGCTTCTGCCATCTTCTGTTGATTAGTCCAGCCCCTTCTCAAGGGGATAGGAATTTGGTTCTACCTCTTGAAGAGAGGAGCATAGAAGAATTTGTGGACACATTTCAAAGCCTCCACAATCCCGGATGACATGGGTGTACCCTTTTCACTAAGGAAGACTGGGCATTGTAATGCATTCCAGGAAGGTATTAGGGAGTCTCCTCCCCTTCTCTGCTGCTCTGTAACACCAGGGTTTGCAGAAATGAGGTTGGCTGGTGTAATGAAGATGTGCTGGGGGCCAAGAAGCAGTGGAGGAACTCAGAAGCCCAGCCAAAAGGGGACTTCACGTAAAGCATGTTTGGCCCTATGTTTGAGAGTTCAGTGCACCCCCTTTTTTCTTAGTTTGTGGGGGCAGTAGGAAAAAGTGGGCAAGAAGCTGAAGGACAGGATGAAAATGGGCATTGGGCTGAGCAGCTTGCAGGGGCTGCTTCTGCCATTCTCTGGCCCCTGCAAGTCTTTTTTCAGATTCGGTTTTACCTTCTGCGAAGTGGCGGTTCTGTCATCCCTAGCCTGCCTCCCTCCCCTGATGGGGGAGTGGATGTGAAATGTGGAGTGCGGTCCCCCTGTGGGACAGAATGTGTTTCCATGTGGCCTGCCGGAGTCTGGCTTCTCTGCTGTTCAGCATAGAGCTTTTCTCTACAGCCACATTCCCTTTTTAACCCCCAAGACCTCCTCTCACATCTGTGTTTCCTCCTGGCTTCATAAATCATCACCCCTGTATCCTATCAGACAGGAAAGCCAGCCTAAGAAGCCGCCAGTGTCAAACAGGAAGGCCAGGCCTTTGGATTCCTGGTTTCTTTTTCCTACCTGTCTACCATTTTCTGTCCCGATAGGTGTGCACCAATGCTCTGTGTTAGGCACTGGTATGAATATCTCAGCAGTCCTGCTGGCAGATGTAGTATTCTTATTTTGCAGATAAGGAAACTGAAGCTCATAGTGGTTCAGTGCAGGTAATGTAACAGATGAGTGTAAGACAGTAGAGACCAGTGGGGCTTGTGGATAACTAGAGAGGCTGGTCTTTAGAAATTCTTTAAAAAAAAAAAAAGCATTGTCAGCCAAAGCGAATACATCCTGGTTTGACCCTTGAGGCCACCAGTTAGAGGCCCTTGACTAGTTCTACAGATGGGGAGGCTGAATTTCTGAAAGGGGGAAGATCTGTCCCAGGTTGCACAGCTGATTAGAATAACGATAGGGTTGTTGCTGGTGCTGCGCTTACACAGAGGAATCAGATACTGTCCCTGCCAACAAGGAGCTGAGGCATTTGTGACTCACAAAGATAAATCTTTCATGTGGACAGCCTGGTCCAGCTGTTAGGGTGGTCTCTGTTGGCTTATTTAACCCCACATCCATTTCATAAGTATGATGAAATTCTTGCTCTAGGCTACCTCCCAGTGATTGTTGCTTAAATACAAGATGGAGCCCATTTCTCAGACTTGTTAATTTTTCTTTTAAATAGGCAAAACATACACCTGCTGAGTAAATCCAACCAGTTAAAAAGAGTTTATAGTTTAACTTCATGGGCAGACCACTGCCAGGTACTAAAAGTGGTGGACTTGGCCACTTACAGCACCAGGAAGCAGCTCCCTGCCCAGGTGGAGGATCACCTTGAAATGGCTTCAGCGTTTGCATCCCCAAAATGTGGACGATGGGGTTGTCTGAACGGTGAAATGAGATCGTATGTGTAAATAGCTGTGTTAATATTAATGATTATGTAACTGGAACCCATAAATATTGCTGGGTAGCCCCAGTGAATGGTGTTTGGCCAAAGAATGGAGAAGCTTGGTTTCTGCCCCTGCAGAGGAGACGTCTCCTGCACCCTTGTGGTTTAGGGGGAGGGTGTGGGGACCCGGTGGGAGGGCGGTGACCCTGGTGACCTGTAGGGGGGGACTTCTGATTTGAGTTGGATCACCTCCTTCCGCGGAAGTCAGTGGTTGAGGTTCAACTGTATCTTCTACACCCTTGGGATTTGCCAAGCAGAAGGGGTGAGAGACTCCCAAGACAGGCGGTGACAGGTAAGCCCTACCACCTAACAGTCTCCCAGATCAGGATGAGAAAGAGCCTCCGAGCCTCCGCTTCTGAAACGTGGGGGTGATCCTGGGAATATCCTCATACGGTTGCTGTGAAGTTTGGATTAACTAATCCAAATATCATCGCTTTCAGTTAATGGGTATTTATCTCAATTTGCATAATTCTGTGGTGCCACAGCTAAGGAGCCAGCTAGGGGAAGGGGCAGCAAAAGAGCCTCGGTAGAAAGCAGAGTTGAACTTCAGGGCACCTCCTTCCATGTTAGAAGGATCAAGAAAGGGCTCAGAGAAGGAAAGGAAGCTGCCCTAGGTCACACAGCTCTTAGCCTCTTAGGGTCTCTTAGGGGTCAGAGCCTCCTCCTTCCCTTCTTGGTTCCCGCTCTCGGGTCTGGCACTCCCCGGTCCCCTAGCACTGCTCCTTCCTTCAGCTGTGCCTGGAGGTGCACATTTAAATAAGGTGGCTTTGCTGGTCGTCACCCCGGCAGCAGGGTGGCGTCTACACTCTGGGAAAACCCAGGCCAAGCCGGGAGAGCTAACACCGTGCCGCCACCCAGCCGGGGCCAGGGGGCGGCGTGGGCGGCGGCGGCGTCCCCTGGCGCTGGCCCGGTGCGCTTCCCCGTCGCCGCCGAGGCCTCCCTCCGCCTCCCTGGCGGCGGCCGCGCCGCGCGGGTGTTCAGTTTCAGCGCGGGGATGAGCGCAGGCTGCGCCCGGCTCCCCGAGGAAGGAAGGCGGCGCGCGAGGGCCCCAGCGTCCTCGGCCGGGGCCTGGCAGCGCCGTGGAGGGGGCTCGGCTCCCGTTGCCGCCGGGGCCGGGCGCGCGTCGAGCCTCCGCCGCCGAAGGGGACGCCCGGGAGCCGCGCCGCCGCCGCCGAGGGTAACCGCGGGTGCGCGGGGCGGGCCGGGCGGGCGTCCCTGCGCGGCGCCCCGCTCCTTTGTGGCGCTCCGGGCGGGGTGTGGGTGGCCTCCAGCCGCGGGCTGCGCGGCCGGCGTCGCGGAGCTGCTCTTTGTGTCTCCCGGGGCGGGTGCAGGCGTGGAGTGTGCGTTCGCGCCCGCACGGCGCCTCCAGCCCGCCGCCCGGTGCCAGCTTTCCAGGCCCTCCCCGCCAGACCTTTGCCCGAGGGGACACCGGCTGGGCCACCCAGGGGGAGTTTCTCCAAGTTGGAGGGAAAGGGCGGGGTGAGGCCGCCCGCCTGCGCAGCCCCAGGCAGCGCCCCGAAGTTGGTGCTGCAGGTGCAGCGCCCCCTCCTTCCAGCCTCCTCCCCGCCACCTTGGGCCTTGGAGGGCGGGAACCCCTCCAGGGCTCAGCTGGAGGGGGGCTTCCTGATTTTCGGTCGCCAACTTGGGTGCCCTCCTGCACAGAAGCCACCTGGGCAGGGGCGTGCCGGGTGGAAGGTTGTGCGGGCAGGGGGCCGCCGAGGCTGTTGCGGAAGCCGGGCTAGTTGGCCGGCGGCGCGGAGAGCTCGGCGGCCGTGGCACCGAGCCGGGGTGCCCATGTGACTGCGGTGTGCTTGGGAAGAGGAAGCCGTAGAGGTCAGTGCAAAGGCGTCACGCCAGAGCGAGCAGGAGCTAGCGGGGAGCCCCAAGTCGGTGCAGCGGGAGTCTGGGGTGGCCTGCAGGGGCCAGAGCAAAACCACCCTGTCACAGCCACCCCGGCTGTTCTAATGCTTGCAGTCACAGGGTGGGAGGGGCAACCCAGGGCTGGCGGCCAGGAAATAAGGGACATCGGAAGGAGGGGCCACTTCAGGAGAGGCTGGTCTGGAATTGGCCTCCCTTGGCCCCAAGGGGCCTCCGTTGATGCTGGAGGGTGACCCTGAAGGCAGATCAGACAGATCAGACAGATCAGACTCAACTTGGAGAACTTTCCCTGCACACAGCAACCAGGAATTCCCATTTTCCACGTGCTGTGGAGGTTGGGGCTGGGGGCTGGAGGATAAGCTGAGTGGGGGTGAGGGTTTGGCCAGACAGCCCTGGGGCTTGGAGCTGGGGCTCCCTTCCTGCCCTCTCAGCTGTGGGTACCCCAGTGGGTTCTAGCTGCAGGCTGAGGGAAGCTCCCAGGTTCTCCTGGCTCCACCCTGCACACACTTAAATTGTTTTCTCTAAACTGTGTTCAGCTGAGGCCTGGAGGGGGTGGAAACCAAGGTTAGATTAAAAAAAGAAAAGGAAAAAACCAAACCTAGATGAAGAGGTGGTTTTAGGGAAATGAGGACTAATATTTTGAAGTGGTGCTTAGAAGAGGCCGGTGTGGTCCGTGGGGGGTGGGGTGGGTGAGGGCTTCAGGACCCCCCATTCCTTGGAGAGAAGAGGAACTCAGAGGCCCTCAGTCTAGGGACAGGGCTGGCCCAGGGCGGACAGGAGGGAGGGTGTGGAACCCAGAGTGAGGACTTCAACAGCCTTAGTGCCAGCTTCGTGACAGCCTGCGTCCTGGGCTGTCAACTACACCCCTCCGATGGGGTTGCTAGGCAGCGGGGCTCTGATGTACGGGAAGGCCTTCTGATTTGTCAGCCTCCTGCAGACACATGGTTAAGGCTCCTTCCAGCCTATCCGGAGGAGGGACGCGGGCACGCCGCCTGCATACTGCCGAGCCCCGGGTCCACCTGAACGCAAGGTGCAAAAGGCAGCCAGAAGGAGGGGGCTGAACCCTGCCGCCTGCTACCCAGCTCAGCCCCACGCCCCCCACTCCTGTACTCGGGCTTGCTGCCGGCTCCTCCCAGCCCGTCCCCGCCCCATTCCTCCTCTCTTCCCCAAACCACGAAAAGCAAAGTGCGGCAGGGAAAAGAGGTCAGTGGGGTAAGCCTGTGCGGGCCTCTGGAGGTGCCAAGGTGGATGGGCAAGAGCGGAGGGAGGCTGCCCCCATCTGTGCCACCCGGGGCTCTTGTGGGAAGGGTGGTGGGGAGGCCCTGGCACTGTTGTCCTCCAGGCCTGGACTTGGAAGCCTGCTCTGTGCCCCCCTCCTCAAACTCTGCCGACCCCTAGGAGGGCAGCATGTGGCAGTGGAGAGGGGCTGGTGCCATCCTGTAAGGAAGGGTGGACTCTGGCTCTCCCTGGGGCTGGGGAGGGAGGGGAGCTGCTGGCGGGTCCTCTCCTTCCCCCCAACGCTTCCTCTCCACCCCAACCTGAAGGTCCAGTTCCTCTCTGCCTCTCTGCCTGGCCAACACTCCCAGGGGCTTCTGTTAAATCTCTTCACTTTTTTTTTTTAAACGGCTTTATTGAGATAAAATTCCCGTACCGTTCGCCCGTGGAAAGTGTGCCGTCCGGTGGTTTCAGTGTGTTCGCAGAGTTGTGCGACCACAATCCATTTTAGAACCAGTGCGACCCTTGTACTCTTAGCCTTGTCCCCATCCCTCCCACCCCAGCCCCTGGCCCCGACCCATCTATCTGCTGCCTCTGTGGATTTGCCTACTTGGGACATTTCATAGGTGGAATCACACTGCGTGGGCCTTCGTAGGTGGCCAAGTCCCTCTTGGCTTCTAGCTGTGTTGCTTACTTGGAGATCAGTTGCAGATCCTCTTGCTGTGTGGTTGTCCCTGGGCCTGGCTCCATCCACAGGGGCAGGATCTGTACATTCTTGTTCATTTCTCTCAGTAGCCTGTCTGGCTCGGGCTGGACCACTGGTCGAACGAATGAGATGAATGGGAACTAGTAATTGGCAAGCTGTGCAGGTGGTTCACGACCGAATTCCAGGGGGCCCAGCTGCTGCCGAGGGGGCCGGCAGCTTGGGAGAGCTGTAGGTATCAGATCTGTGAAGCAGCAGAGGGAAAGCCTCTTAGCTGGTTGGGGGTGGGGCAGGGGTGGACACTGACAAGGGAGGGGCCTGTGGGTTGGCAGCTCTGTCGGAAACCTGACAACAAAAATACCATCCCCAGCCTTGGGTGGGGGGGTGGCCCATGCTTGAGATTCGGCATCTGATCACAGGGGCATCCCCTTGGGGGAACTCCCGTTTAGATTTGAATTTTTTAAAAAAGGAAAGGCAATTTCCGAGCATCAGCGTTTGTAAAAGGGCACCGGGTCAGGCAGCTCCGAAGGGTTGCTCACCTCCTGGGATCGCATTAAACTCCTGTTCCCCCACTTCCATGCTGCAGGTACTGTCTGATGAGCGTGAAGGGTTGTTTCACTGATTTCCACATCGACTTTGGAGGCACTTCTGTGTGGTACCATGTTTTCCGGGGTGGGAAGGTGAGTTCCAGCCGACTCTACAACTTTCTGTGTCCCTCTGACTTTTTGAGCATGGAGGGGCTCACTGACCTGTCCCCTTCCTTTTGCCCCTTTCCTCCAGCCAGTCCTGCCCTGTGAGTACCTTCAGGGCCACTCATCCCCTGGGGCCATCTGTTTGCTTCCTTCTGGAAGGCAAGGTCAATGCCAGTTGTTTGGCATCGTATCTGGTTCCCATTCATTCCCACTTGCCCAGTCCAGTGTCCTAAACACCTTTGGCCAGTTTGGAGCTGGGCCTGACTCCCAAGAATCTCCCGAGTGCATCCCGCTGGCTGTCATCTCAGCCCCAACGCTGGGATCTTTCAACTTCAGAGTCTTGTGCCAGCAACACCTGCCTCCAAAAAGGCTCTCACTGCCTAAGAAGGGAAGTGGGGTGTGTGTTCAGGGTGCTCCCTTGTGTCTCTTCTGTGTGTGTCCATGCGGGGATGTCAGTGTCCCTGGGGGGACGCATGTGCCTCTGGAGAATGCCCGTGTGCCTCCTTTCTCGTCTGGGTCAGCATGTGCATTTGTTTTGAAAGAACGTGTTGGAAGAGAGTCTGGGAGGAAGTCAACCCACTTGATTCCAGATGTTTTTTCTCCTTCTCCAAAGTGAGAGCAAGCTGGGTTTATTTACTGGGGCATTTTATCATACAGCTTAGGAAATTCCCTTCCTCTCCCTCCCCCACCTTAAGTTCTCTTGTGGCTCGGGAGACTGTGCCCCCGCCCCAGCAGAGGCAGTATTCCTTTCCTGGCATTTCAGCGGGAATGGAGATTCCCTAAAGCTGGTCTCAGCCCTCCCTGCCTTTTCAGAGGCCCTTTGGACCTGGACTTGGAGGAGATGCAGGGGGTTGGGGCATGGATTATCTCCCCTGGTTGCCCTCCTCGCCCTGGGCAGATGTGGCTGTCTGGCTTGTGTCAGGGCCTGGAAGAAATTGGAGACGAGCTGATGACATCTTTTCTCCCCAAGATCTTTTGGCTGATCCCGCCAACCCTGCACAACTTGGCGCTATATGAGGAGTGGGTGCTGTCAGGCAAACAGAGCGACATCTTCCTGGGAGACCGTGTGGAACGATGCCAAAGAATTGAGCTGAAACAGGGCTACACATTCTTCATCCCTTCCGGTAGGTTCTGGTGTGGCTGGCCTTGGGCTCTGGTCTGCCACTGGCTCGCCCAGCATTCAGAGCAGAGTCCTGCATCTCAGTGGCCTCAACTGGGGTTTGAGGCCAAGGGAGGGTTGTCTGGGCCTGGTGGTTCTGGCTGGTGACTGTGCAGTGTGCAGTTCCTGAGGGTGGTGGGCTTCAGGTGGAAGGGAACATCTAGCCTGCACCTCTGTGCCTGTGGGCTGGAATTCTCTGTCCTCTGAGAAGACTCAGGCCTCCCCTCAGGGAGTGTCTTCATGTCTGCCCCAGGACTTCCTCGGGAGGTTTCCGTGGGATATGATGACACGGGCCCTTTGGATACCAGGGGTGGGTGCTCCCCAAAGATTTGGGATGCAAACTCTGGGGAAGGGCAGCAAAAATTGGCCAGTTGGAATTTTGGTGTGTGGCTTGTGAGCTGAGACTGCCTCTGTGGGCCTTTGTTCCCATCTGTAGGAAGGGAGTAAGACGGGGGATGCGAGGACTGAGAAGGCTGAGACCCGCTTGCCTGCAGTTCTTTGGAGGTGGGCTGAGGGCTTTCGGCTGGTTATAGGCTGAGTCTCTAGTGGATGTGGCTGCTGACCTCGGAGTCATTTTCTGGGTCGTAGGCTGCATTAACAGAAGGATTCTACCCATGAGGGAGGTAACAGGTTGACCTGTGCCCAGAGTGAAGGGGTCAGGCCACATGTGGGAGGTTGTGTACCTCTTGGTCATTATACTTTGGAGGGGGGGTTAATATTAAGAAAGAGAAGTCTGGAAATCACATCAGGTGAGATGAGTTTGAAGGAGGTTTTTTTTTTGTTGTTGTTGTTGTTTTTGTTTTGTTTTGTTTTTTAACCTGAGAAACAGGTGTGTGGTAGCTGTAGTTAGCCAGGTAACTATAGTTCTTCCTGGAAGAAAGTATAGCTGAGTGGTGTTGGAATAACTTGCTCTGCTGGTAGTGAGCTCCCCATCATTGGAGGTATACAAGTAGAAACTAGCTATGGGTGTGTTGAGGAGATTATAGGGGAACTGCCACAGGGTGGAAGCTTGTACCAGAAGATAAGTGTATCCTTTGAAGCCACTGAGATCCATTACATGAAAAAACTGGCTACATTTAGGTTGCTGAGCATTGACTTTGGGTCTAGACATGGAACAGGGGTGGTGGATGTGGCGGTAGTTCCCACAGTGGAGGGAGAGGCCTGCACACCTGCGCTCCTCTAGCAAATTGGGCAGAAGGTAGACACTGCCCTTTTAGGAAAATGTGGGAATTGGGGGTGGCAGGGTTTAGTGGGGGTGACTCTGTTACCATGGCCCCAGGCCCCTGCTTGAGTTAGAAGGGATTGTACCTGGGGGGCAGCAGGTACGTAGACCCTTGCCGATGTGGTGTGGAACCTTGGGCAGGAGGTGGGTCCTGAAGTGTGTTCTAGCCCACGCAGGGGTTGGCGAGACAGCCCTGGGTGCTTTCTGTGACCTTCCTGTCTCTGTGTCTCAAATATCAAATCTGTACAGAGGGGCTGAACTCCGGGACCCTCGAGATTCCTCCATCGCTATCCCTTCCACACTGGGCCCTGTGTAGAACTGGGTGGGAGGAGCCTGATCCTTCTGTTGGCTGGTGACTTCAGCAAGTTAGGGAGGGTCCTGGGAAGCAGCACCACAGCCACAGCAGGTATGTAACTGTCCTGAGGGCAGGAAGAGTTGTGGATTTGAACCCCAGCAAGCAGGAAGATAGACCCCAGCAAAGACTTCTGGCCCGGGGGGTCTTGAGGAAGATATGGGTTTTTTTTTTTTTTTCTTTGTCCCCCAGATTTTTGAGAAATAGACAAGGGACCATTGGCCCAGTGTGGTCGCTCATGCCCATCAGCCCAATGACTAGGGAGGCTGAGACAGGAGGATTGTATGTTTGAGGTTAGCCTCAGTAACTTAGCAAGGCCCCAATTTAGTTGAGACCCTGTCTGAGAAATAAAAAAGTAAAAAGGGCTGAGGATATAGTTCACTGGCCAAGGCCCCCTGCGTTCCATCCCTGGTACCACAAAAGAAAAGAAAAAAGGAAAAAGACAGAAAGAAAAGGGACCCCTGAAATGTACCACCTGCCTCTGGTGGTCATGCGGGAGGCGTGGTGGCAGCATAAGTCGGGTTTCCAGGCGTCATGTGTTGGACCAATGAATTAAAAAAAAAAAAAAGTTGGGGGCTGGGGAGATAGCTCAGTCGGTAAAGTGCTTGCCTTGCAAGCACAAGGCTGTGGGTTCAATTCCCAGCACCACAAAAAAAAAAAAAAAGTTGGTAACTGATATAGAATTGCAATTTTGCTAAAGATGGACATTAATTAAAAACACGAGGACTGCAGCTCTGGGTAGACCACCTGCTTAGAGTGCATGAGGCCTAGGGTTCCATTCCCAGCCCCGCAAAACCCACAAAACCAGGGGCAAAAAACCCCCTCCTCTGAGGCTGCTATTCCATGACAGTTCTGCAGGAAAGCAGGTGCACGTCCAGCTGCACCGTGGCATCCCTGGTGGTTGGTTCCAGTACCCCCAGTGGGTACCGAGCTCCGGCTCCAGACGACTGACAGTGCCTGCTGTGGCATGAACCCCTTGCCAGCAGCTGCTCCACTGCGTTTTGTTTAAGGAACGACAAGGAGGGCCTTGTCTCGGTGCTCGGTACAGATGCGGTTTGCTTGGGTTCCTGGTCTGCAGTTGGTTGAAAGCGTAGCTGCAGGACGTGTGGATGGCAGGGCTGATGGGAAGAAACTTGAGCGTCAGGGACAGCACTTTACTTTTGGTAGTGTTTCTGTGTATGAAATCTATGCCACCTTTAGTTTCCTCGTTCTGTTGCCAAGCAGTGAAAACCCAAAGACCAAAGTTGTGGCCGTAGACGAATGTTTCGGGGACTTGGGATTTTCTCTGGCGTCCACACCCTGGGCCATGGGACACAGGATGCACCCACACACCTGAGATTTGGGGTAGCTGGTTTGTGGCTTTGTGGGGAGAGAGAACCTTGGGGGTCCAGGGCTCCTGAGATGAGCTTTTCTTTGTTGGAGAATTGAATTTGGGTGTTTCCTGCTGCTGACCTGGGTTTTTGTTCCCCTAGTGTGACTTTAGGGGAGTGTCCTCCCTCACACTGCCCACAAGTCCCCCCAGCTGTCTTCAGCGAGTCTCCCTCAGTTCCCTGAATGCTCATGGGACACCGACGCGTCAGGAAGATTTTAACTGGTACACGATTTTTGTGAGATGTGATCGAGCTTTCCGGCTTGAGTCTGAGGGTGAAGGGGCCGTGGGTCAGGCCTGCGAGTCTTCAGGCCTCACTCCTGGACAGTCTGGGAGAGGAAGACGGTTGAGGGTGACGGAGGAGTCCTTTGACCCTCGTGGCATGCAAGTGCTGCATCGAACTCATCGTGTCCCGGGTCTGACGCCTTCTGTGGAGTGCCAGTTTGGGTTCTTGGTACAGCTACCAGGTCCTGACCCTGCACAGGACGCTCATCAGGGCCTGGGCAGGAAGCCAGGGCCTGGCAGGTCGTGGGCATCGGTGGGGTTGTCCCTGAAGCACCTGCACAGGAGGAGGCAGCTGTGAGGCGGGGGCTGCTGGATTCCGAATCCTGAATCCTAGGTTTTGGGTGAGACTCCCTATGCCTCCCTGTCCTTCTTGACCCCCTCAGGTCCCAGAGCTCAGCCTGGCGGTGGGTTTTGTGGGTTGCTGCTGTCCTTCCATGAGTGCATCTGTCCCTTGTCACTTGGCCTGAATAGCCTTCGTTTATTGCCTTCATATTGCTGATGGCTCTGAGCTGGAAGCAGGTGGCAGATGCCAACCTCCCCTGCCCAGTCACCAGCCCCGGACACCTGCTCTCAGGCTTCCTGGAGCGTTGTCATGAGGGAGCTGACATTGGGAGGGTGGGCACGGACGGGGCTCAGGAGTGCTGTGGCTTCCCCTCCCTGGTTCTTCCTGGAGCCAGTGTTCAGGGGATGAAGCAGATGTAAATGGGCAGGGGAGGGACTGAGCAGCCTCTGTAATCCAGGGGAGGCTGCCTGACCTACCAGAGAGGCCCCAGTGGGAAGAAGCTTCCAGAATCCCTCCTCCCTACCTGCAATGGCAACTCCCTCTTTGTTCACACACGGGGTAATAGATGAAAGCCAGGTGCATCTGCATCTCCACCTGCCAGGAACAGGGAGAGTCTGAAGCTGATTAATACAGGTTTACCTGGGCACCAGCCTTTCCCAAATCCTTGGAATTGTCGAGAACACCACGAATATCAATGACAAATTCCCTTCTCAGTGAGTTCCCCACAAGGGAGGGAGTTTCTGCACGTCAGGCAGAGACACAGAGGCCAGGAGAGGGGGCAGTAGCATGGTGATCAGTGCTGAGGGCAGCCTGGAACTCAGGCCCTGGGTTGGGCTTTGTGTAGGGAGGTGGGTGGGCATGGGAGGAAGTGTGGGACCAGGACCTTGAGGCTCAGGTGGTCTTCAGAAGTGTGGCTTTAATAACACTGATGGAGCGGCCACAGTAGCAACTGGCTGCATAGTCCCCCTTGGTGGAAGCAGAAGTGTCGCCAGGAAGCCCAGCCAGCAGGCAGCAGAGGCAGGAGACTGAAGCAACTGTGGAAGCTGAGGCTTTTCAGAGGCACAGCCTTTGTCTTTCTCAGGGTGTGAGGGCCCAGGTGGCTCTCAGTGGCACACCTGGCTCACAGAGCAGCTGCCTCTGATGGCCCAGGCCAGAGGCCTGGAAGTGAAAGGCAGAGCGAGGCTATTGCTCCTGCGCCTGGCGGCGGCTGCCTCCTAAACCAGCTCTCCCTCGCTCTGCTCTGAGAACCGCCAGCTCTGCGCCTGTCAGAAAGGGCCAGTGGCTGAGTGTCCAGCCGAGATCTCAGCCTCCCTGTTCCCTTCCCAGGTGGCAGCTCTGCTCCCAGCAGCGGTGGCCGCCTGTGACTCAGGGCTGGCATGTCTCAGCTCACAGGGAAGAGACTGGAACTGCTTGGGCTTGTGGGGGGAGGTGGGTTGGGTCTCTCTCTGTAATTTTCTTTTGAGCAAAAGCCTTAGGCACATGGGGTCTGGGGGTGTAGCTCAGTGGTAGAGCACTTGCTTAGCAGGGGGGAGGCCCTGGCTTGGATTCCCAGCACTGCAAAAGCAAACAAACAGAGCAAACGCAAAAAGAAACAGCATCGGGCACACAGATGGACAGGAGGAGAGTCTCAGGTGGCCACTGCCCTTACCCCGACTGACCTAGTGACTGTCTCCCACTATGGCTTGTTCTGCCTCTGTCTGCTCTTGTCTTTGCCTCTGTCTCTTATTTCTCACTGTTTCTCCTTTTGCCTCTCCTGTGTTTCCATGCCTGTCCCCTGGGACTTTGCAGCTAAAAAGAGAGCTGCTTCCCTTGCCAGCCGTGACTACGCTCAGCCAGTGGCTGGCCCTCTCTGAGCCTCAGTTTCAGCATCTGTGAATTGGACTCCACGTAAAGCTCTCTGTCCCCTCGCTCTGCCTCCGGTCCAGCAACCAGGAGCCATGTCAGTCTCTCAAGTGCTTGCCAGGATGCCCAGTCTGAACTGAGTTGTGGCTGTCGAATGAATTCTACAGCTTTCTTTGTCCCTTCTTTTTATGAATCCAGCAGAGGCATGTGTTCAAAATCTTGATGGTGACTTTACTTTTCTGCACCTTGGTTTCTTCTCTTGTAAATTGGGATGGAATATATGTCCTTTATAAGGCTTCTGTGAGAGCCGAGGAAAGGTCTGGAAAGCCTCCAGGCCGTGCCTGGCACAAGGTGAGCACTTTGGTATCCTTACCTTGGTGACTACTAAGCCATGCGCTTGAAGCTTCAGCCTCGGGGACAGAGTGGAAGCAGAGCTGGGACGGGGCACAGGCCTTGTGTGGCTGAGGAGGCCACCTGGAAATGTGCCTGGGAGGATTGGATGACAAGGTATACTCTACCGGGGGACGCATCTGGGTCCTGCTTCTCTGGCAAGATGTTATTCCTTTGTCGTGGCTCTGAACTGTCTGGTGCTCGTGGCGATGACGAGAAAGAGACTCCAGACAGATGTGTAGCCTGGGAGGGGTGTTTCCAGCTGTCTAGCCAGTGTGAGCCGGGAACAGGGCCTGACTCTGTTGGCTGCTGTAGCTGAGTCCTAGGAGAAAGACTTGGTTATCAGGGTCCTCAGGGTGGGGGCTGGTCTGCAGCTTCTACCACTTGACTTGAAGTAGCCAGGGACCATTGTGGCTGCCAGCCTGGGTCCCCTAGGTGAGCCAGGAGTCTTGGCTTTCTGCATCAACTATCTGTGTGTATTGGCGCCCAGCCTTAGGCCCACACCTTGGGTACCCCCACCAGGCCCTCTTGAGTGCCATCTTTCCCTCCCTCGGGCATTGTGTGGAGAGGGATCCCCAGGGGGCTGGCCGCTCATCTCCCTTTACCCTCTCCACCCCAGGTTGGATCCATGCAGTCTACACCCCTGTAGACTCTCTGGTCTTCGGCGGGAACATCCTGCATAGCTTTAACGTGCCCATGCAGCTGCGAATCTACGAAATCGAGGACAGAACCCGGGTAAGGAGGCTTCCTTCTCTCCTGGGGGGTGTGCCCGGCCATTATGAAGTCCTCTGCAGTCCCCCTGTCCCTCCTGCTCCCTGTCTCGAGCCAGGCCTGGGTCCTGGTTCTGCAGGGTGAAGAGGGGGTATCCCCAAAAAGAGCCCCTCAATTTCTGTTCATCTCCAGACAAGAGGCAGCTAAACCCCCTTGGAAGGGGAAGTGTCTTTTGAGACAGCATGAGATATCAGGAACCAAGCCCTTTCCTTCTCCTATGAGGAAGGGGCCTGAGGGGCTAGGGGATCTTATTGCTGCCAATGTTTGGCGTAGGTGGAGGCCTTGGAAAGAGGGCCCGCCCTGGTCCAAATTCAGGTATCGGCCCTGCATTCTCCCTTGGGATCTGATCTGATCGAAAGGAAGCCTGAATCCCCGAGTCCCCCAGGTCCTGTCTCTGAGCTAGCCTCAGTGCCTGCTGGGGTGTCTCAAACTCTTTGAGGCCAAGACTTCCCTCTGCTTCGACAGTGTGAGCTTCTCCTGTCTCAGGTCTCCCATGTTGCAGGACCTAGGGTCTGTGCGTGCCCTCTGTTCCATGAGTTTCCCCTACAAAGCTCCGGTGGCTGCAAACTGGCCACCTGCTTTCCCCATGTTGGGCTTGAGCAGTATCTCCAGGTATCTGAGAGAAGGGTCGGAACTAGAGCCCTGTGACAAAGAGGGGCCACTTCTTCCTCTCTTTCTTTCTTCCTCTTTTTTTTTTTAACATGGCTATTTCAATATTTGAGATATAATCCATATAACCATAAAATTCACATTTCAAGTGTGCAAATCAGCGGTTTTTAGTATCTTCACAAGGTTGTGTAACCATCGCCACTAATTCCAGAACATTCCATCACCCTAAAAAGAAGCCTCGTACCCATCAGCAGTCACTCCCCATCTCACCCATTCTGCTCCAGCAGCCCCTAATCTACTCCCTATATAGATCTGCCTATTCTGGACATTGGATATGGATGGAATTGTGCAATATGTGTTCTTTTGTGTCTGGCTTTCACTTGGCATGGTGTGTTCAAGGTCAACCTACACTGTAGCGTGTATCAATGCATGATTCCTTCTTAGGGCTCAGTGCCCTCCGTTGTATGGGTAGAACGCACCATTTCTCGGGATTTGCCTTGAAATTGCCTTTTTTAGACTCAGAGAGGCATTAATGTGCCTGGATCCTAAAGAAGCATCTCACAAAAGAGCAGCTCTGGGCCAAGTCCATCTTCCTGATCTTGTTTTCAGGGAATCACACACCTGGGTCAAAGTCTTAGCCACTGTGTAAATCTGGCCCCTCAACAGTCCTGACGTGAGGGGCCTGGTCCAGGGTTTCCTGGAGACTTCTTGAAGCCCTGGTCGGCAGTCATGCATGCTGCAAGGGCGTGTGTACATTTGCAGCTGTTGTGTGGCTGCCTGTGAGCCCAGGTCTGCAGAGCCTGGTGTCTGTGACCCTGGACAAACCCCTTATTTGTGGGCTTTCTCCCCTCTGTCACCCACCCTCCTCTCCTGTCCGGGCCTGGAGAAAGGTCAGCCCAGCCTTGGTCTGGAGTGTGCCGCTCTGGACTGTCCAGGAGAAGGCACAGTTGGGACCCAGGTGATTGTCTCACAGTCTGGGTCAGTGCTGTCTGGGGCTCAGGGCAACTGTTCTTTGACCGGCCCTGAAGAGCAGGCCAGTTTGTGAGCGGAGCAGCAGGTGTGGAGAGAAACAGAACAATCTAGAGTAAGAAATCAAGCCTAGGACTTTCCAGGCAATTCCTGAAAGCCAGAGTCAGGCTGGGATTTCTAAAGACTTGGCAACTTGCTGGGCAGCCGTCCCCTCCCCTGGGAATCTGAGCATGCATCTCAGAGGATCTGGGCCCCATCCTTCCCAGAGAAGCCCGGCCTCCCTCCCCGACTGGCAGCTCTCAAGGCAGGAGGCAGCCTTCACACTTAGCCCCTGTGGAATATTGTGTCCATATTGAGCTGTGTGGCCCAGTCCCTCCTTCAAGACCCCCTGTCACTGTCCTCCGAGTGGACACCCCATCTGGTTTCCCTGGAGCAGGTTGCCAGGTGGGGGGATGGGGACTGGCTGATGGGCAGGCTGGGCTGGAACCAGCGGCAGGCTTTTTAATCTGCTTTGATTTCTGGTCTTTGGAGAGAGGGGCTTGGCTACAAGGCTCAATTGTTTATGTCTTAGGAGCCAAGGCAGACAAAAGACGCTGCAGAGAGAGTCCTGGAAGCCAGATAAAATGCCAGGGCTCCTTGTCAGCTCGCTACAGCTTAATTCTTTGCATCCCCCTGAGCTCCTTTAAGAAGGTTATCATCATTTAAAAATAGTTTTTCCCAGGCTGGGGATATAGCTCAGTGGTGGAGCCCTTACCTAGCATGCGTAAGGCCCTGGGTTCAATCCCCAGTACTGCAAAGTAATAAATACATAAAAATAAAAGTAGTTTTTCCAAGAGTCCTAAAACCTGGCTTTGCTGCAGAAACCACATGCAGGAGATGAGCCAGGGGATTCTCAGTCTGAAAGGCCCATGGTGTAGAAAAGGAATTTGCCTTTGTGGCTCAAGGTGGGGGACCCCATCCAGGCCAGGAAGCCCTGAGATTCTCTCCAATTCAGGAAGCCATGTCTTGCCCTCACTGTTGTAATTTTTCTGGGCTGGACGCTAGGTGACTTCACCTGGCAGGGTTACTGCCTGTGAGGTGGCAGGAACAGGTACAGGCCTTTGGGGCCTGGTGGATTTCCGCTCCCTCCCGGTGTAGATGAGCGCTCCCCCATCCTGAAGATAAGAATGATGGAGGAAGTGCCCTGTGGTCCTCTAAGATACTGTCGCCACCATCATGATGTGCTTTTAACTCCGGGTAGGTTCATAAGGGACAGGGATGGTCCAGACGATCGCTCATCAAACCGCCGTCTCTTATGCTTACCTTTTTTTCCTCCTCCTTAATGGTTTTAGTGAGAGCAGCCTTTCCAGAAAAGGTAATGCCGACACACCTATTCCCTCGAAGCCAGTGAATCTGTTTGGAAATTGCAAATAATTTACCCTTCCTCTGCCCTTCCCCACCCCCGCCATTGGATTTTTTTTTCCCCCATTGATTTTTTTTTTCCAGGAGAAAAACAAATTTTAAGGCCCTTCCACCCACCCTCGTGTTTCACTTTTTCGATTCCTTGAGACCTGGGAGTTCTAGACACTCTGAGACACCTAAGCTGTCATCTCCAAAGGCCTCTCGGGTCTCAGATGACTGGGGCCTCCGAGGAAGACTCTCAGGCCAGGTGCCACTCCAATGGGCCCTTGGAACTCAAATTGAATCCTGCGGTCCACTGATAGACGGTCACCCCGCAGGCTGGGAGCCGTGCATGCTTTCTCTGACTGCCTTGCCCTGCGTTTTGAACTGAGGTCGGTTAACAACTCAGTTTGGTGAGGCTCTCAGTTTGTCACCAAATAATATTGAGCAATCATGTGTTTAATGTTCCCAGGCATGTGGCTGAAACCTTTTGAAGGCGAAGGGTGGAAGGCGACAACCCGTTTGTAAGTCAATTCTTTGCAAATTTTGTTTCCCACAGTCTCCTCTCTTGGAAAAAAAAAATTAAAACACACACACACACACACACACACAAAACCACCAAAGGAACTCTAATTCCTTCATCAGCATTTATTTTCACCCGGCCAGTTTCCCTTGGGTTCAGCAACAAAGAGGGAAGATTTATCTTTCCCTCCTGAAATGCAGGCCCCCCCTCCAATTTTTTTTTTTCCTAATCTAGAAAGATTCTCAGGCATCATGGTGCCCATCTTTGGCACAGTGACTCAGATGATGTTCAAAAAATTAGAAAAGTCGAAATGAACTTCAGAGTTTTACCTGTCGAGTAAAGAGATACCTCAAGTGGGGGTCTGTCTTCCTCAGCTTGCATTTGAAAGATTGGTGATTCGTTTCAAAATCATTTTGCCCTTGTTCTGGAATGTGGGGGAGGAGCTGAAGACACCCCCCCCCCCAACCCTTTGTCACAGGTGGTCGAGGTCTGCTTCATGCTGAAGAGCCCCTCTCTTGTAAACTCCAGGGGACACTGATCCAATAACTGTGCAAAAAGATGAATACCACAGTAATAAAACTGGGTTTCTCAGAAAGTAGCTGGAGCCAAGGAAAACGCTAGGTTATGATCCCAACTCCCTGCATCTCCCCAAGGAGCTGGAAAGCATGATGGCCATGACCTCATTCCAAAGCATACCACCCACCAGAGGCAGGGAGAGCAAATGGACCCAGCGTGAGGCCCCAGGTGGAAAAGGGGCCTCAGAACCTGAGGTGGCAGGAGTGGGCAAGGAGCAGAGGACAGGTGGGTGCTTGGAGAACGGCAGGTCTGCTTGTATTTGTCTTCGTCGCAGAGGTCCAGTGCCATCCAGTGTTGTCAGCAGAGAGACCAGGGCAGCTGGGCTGACAGTGTGCTTGCTTAACTTCCAACTCCCTGAGTTCCTGGAGGGTGAAAGAGGTGAGGGGACTTCTGATGGCCAGACACACCCTTGACAAGAGGGCGAGAGAGCAGGCCAGGGGCTAGCGTGGTCGAGTGCGACTCGTGTGGTGTCTGGAGAAGAGACCTTGCCATGAGAGACAGGGACTGCCCTGGACTACCCTTCCCTATCCTTGCTCCTCCTTCGCCCACTCAGGATGCAGTTTCTAGAAGGTTCCTCGGTGCCAGGGCCTTTGGTGGTATTGCTTCCTTCCCGTCTTCTGCTGCTATTTCCCCTGTGCAGACCCCACACTGCCACCCATTGGAAACCCCCTGCGCACCAAGCCCTTTAGTAGTTTCCGTACACGCCATCTCCTCCTTTACTCCTGCCATGAGAAACAGCCAAGAGGGATCTCCACGTGAACCTCCAGACCTAGGTGTGTGCACCCTGGTGTCAGGATGTCTCCATCATGCCAGGGACTTGTGCTCCAGGGAGCCCTTGGTGAAAAATACAGGCTGGGGCAGCGCAGGTGGTGTGGGGAGGAGCAGGAGGTGGACACCTGAGGCCCCACCCCTGGAGGTAGGTGAGGCCACACTCTACCCTCGTTGGCCCTCCCCATGGCCTCCCTCCCAGAGTGCAGGAGGAGGGTGCTCCATAGCCTGTCTGCAAATGGGTAAGGCTTGGGGGTGGATTTCTGTCTTTAAAAGGGGAGGGAGGGACAGCAGAGTCTGTGCAAGAATATTCTAGAATGAGGAGCCCAGGTCTGTCGTAGTTGGGGTCAGAGAGGGCTCCCACCTGCAGATACCCACAGGCACTATCCGCAGGGCGAGGAAGAGCTCTGTCTGCATCTCACAGAAGCACGCAGTCGACCCCTCCACCTTCCTGGCGTGCGGCTCGGGCCTTTGAATGGTGTGCTTACGGGGGCTTCTTCCTCCGACTCATCGGTGCATGCTGCTGGCATCCTCCCCTTCCAGGCTCCCTCCTGCCTCCCCTTCAGCAACACCCCCCATTTTTCCCTGCTGCCATTTGTGCTCTTACTAAGATGATAAGAGTGACCCCACCCCAGGGAGCCTGCCCCGCTTCTCTTCCTCCTGTCCCATTGTCCTCAGAAGCTGACTTCTACCCGCCTGCTCTCTGCTTCTAGGTGCAGCCCAAATTCCGTTACCCCTTCTACTATGAGATGTGCTGGTATGTGTTGGAGAGATACGTGTACTGTGTGACCCAGCGCTCCTACCTCACTCAGGAATACCAGAGAGAGTCCATGCTCATTGGTGAGTGACCCCGGGGCCCTCAGCCAGGCCTCATGACTAGCACTAAAGTTGTTTCTTCAGTGGGGACCGGAGGCAGTCTGGGATTCAGGGGATTCTTTTGAACCAGAGTGTTGGGTGGGATGCTAGACGTCTCTCAGGGGAAGGCAACCCGTCAGGTTCTCGTCTGGAATACACAATCCAAGAAAAGGAACCCATGACCCGCAAGGAGTCACCTCCAGCTCATGACTCTGCAGATGTGGGGACCAGCTGGTCGCCTGCAGGTCGCTGAGGCAGGACCATCCTTCAAGAATCCTGATTCTTTTTCTTCCTCTGTGGTCACCAGCTGACACCCCCCACCCCAGGTTGGTTTTCTGTCTGAATGAGCAGGCCTGTGCGACCCAGCAGGGGTGCCAGCAGGGGTGATGGCAAAGCTAGCTTGGAGGTGCAGGGGAGCTTCCAGAGCCGCAGCTGCTGTGCCCTGTACTGCTACTGGTACTTTTTTTTTGTTTTTTTTTTCGGTGGTGATTGCACCCAGGGCCTTGTGCTTGCGAGACAAGTACTCTACCAACTGAGCTATCTCCCCAGCCCTGCTACTGGTACTTAAAGGGACATCATCCCCGCTGCATGGCTGTCTTTTAATCTTTTAATTTTTTTGGCACTGGGGATTGAACTCAGGGGCACTTTATCTCCCAGCCCTTCTTATTTTTTTGAGAGAAAGGTCTCCCTGAGTTGCTAAGACTGGCCTTGAACCTGCAATCCTCCTGCCTCAGCCTCCCAGATGGCTGGATTACAGTTGTGCCCTAGCACACCCAGCTTGTCCTTGAGTCTTGGCTCATAGACACCAGCTCTGGAGTTGTGTCCAGTGAGCCCTGACCCACAATGTGTAAGAGGCAGTTCTTCCCATCAGTGTCACTGGGCTGCGTGTGCTGAAGGGTTTTCCTGGATATCAAACGTCCCATCCCAGATGTGAGATTGGCCTGTCTCTCGTAGGGTCTTGTGATTTCTCCTGCAGCCTCTGATTTTTAGTGCACGCGAGCGCGCGCACACACACCTGTAACCCTTCTTCCTTCATTCCCCTGGCTCCCTTCCTTGTCGACTTGCAAGGGTTCCATGCTGGGCATGGGATGGCAACGAATGTTTCTGCTGGGGTCATTACAGGGAGGCACTCCTTTGCCACCTGGGACGTCAGCTTTGTCTGCGGGGGCTGTTCATGTCAGGTGATGGCAGCATCAGTGTGTTGGAAAACACCCAAACCTCACAACCTGCTCTTCTGGGGCTCCCAGTTGTGTAGCAGAGACGGAAAATAACCCAGAAGGAGCGGGATGGCCCTGCGACTGCAGAGGCTCCGTGTGCCTGTGGGGGCCAGAAGCTGGGGGGTGCAAAGACTTCTGATTTGTGACCATTCGCAAACCTGGAAACACGGTCCGTTCTCTTGCTTAGATATTTAGGGCAGTAGAATATTTCTGTTAGCAGACACAGAGGAATCTCAAGGCCCGTCGGGGTAATCAGCGCCCACTCCTGGTTTATGTTTTCTTGCTGCTATTTTGCCCCTGGCCATTCTGGTCCCTCTGCCAAGGAGAGGGAGAGGACTTAGGAGACGCCTGGCTTATCAGCTGGCTCGCGTGCTGGAGCTGGCTCGGCGCTGCTCATTTGATCCTCAGCCCTCAGAGAAAGCATCCTTTGCCTCACATTTATTCTCCTCTCCATGGTACTGGGTCTGGGGATCAAACCCACAGTGCTCTGCCCCTGAGCTACATCCTCAGTTATTTATTTATTCTGAAACAGAGGCTTGCTAAGTTACCAGACTGGCCTGGAACCTGCAGTCCTCCTGCCTCAGCCTCCGAAGTAGCTGGGATTGCAGGTGTGGGCCACGGAGCCCAGCTGCCTTTTTTTTTTTTTTCTCCTGCAGAGCTGGGGATCAAACCCGGGACCGCATATGTGGTAGGCAAGGGCTCTGGCACTGTGCTACACCTTACGTTTCACAACAGCTCTACTGGGGTGTGGTTCACATATCATGATTTAGCCACTTACTGTGCATACAGTGATTTTTAGTGTATCCACAAGTGTATGGACGACTGTCATGACGATCAGTTTCACAATGTTTTCATCACCCAAAGAGAAAGCTGTCCTATTTAACTTTCATCTCCTTATCTCTCCTTCTGTACCCCAGCCCTAGGCTACTAATCTTTTTTTTTTTTTTGCTTCTTTTCTTTTTGTTTTTGTGGTGCTGGGGATTAAACCCTGGGTCCCCTGCATGCTGGTTAAGCAATCTACCACTGGGCTTCGCCCCCAACCCATTTTTAAATTTTTTACTTTGAGACAGGGTCTTACTGTGTTATGATCCTTGGAACTTGTGATCCTCCTGCCTCAGCCTCTTAAGTTACTGGGATGACAGGCATGTGCCACTGCACCAGGCTCTAATCTACTCTCTGTCTGTAGAGATTTATGCTTTAGGGACTCTGGATTGAACCCACATGGTCTTTTTTATACATTCAGTAAGGTGCCAGGTACATTGAGGGGTGGAGCAACCTCTCTCAACCCTAGGCGCTCTCAGCCCAGAGCAGGCAGGAAGCAGAGTTGGGCTGTGAACTATGTCCGGCTGACCACAGTCTTTCTGGAGGTCGGGAGGTGGAGGCCCTCAGGATCTTCAGAGAAGATTCTGCAGTTGAGGGTACAGAGAAAGGAGGCTCCAGAACTTCCACAGGGGTTTAGGTAATCATCGTCTCTTATCCCCACAGATGCCCCAAGAAAGGCCAGCGTAGACGGCTTCTCATCTGATTCCTGGTTGGACATGGAGGAGGAGTCCTGTGAGCAGCAGCCCCAGGAGGAGGAGGAGAAGGAGGAGGAGGGGGATGGGGCAGATAAGGTACCCAAGCTGCCAGCCGATGGCCCCGCCTCCCCCACCAGCACCCCCTCGGAGGAGCAGGAGAGCCTCGGCAAGAAGCCCAAAGCACCTGCCATGCAGTTCCTCAAAAGGACCTTGTCTAATGAGTCGGAGGACAGCGTGAAGTCCTCCACGATGCCTGTAGACTACCCCAAGACACCCAGCGGCTCTCCTGCCACTGAGGTCTCCACCAAATGGACCCACCTCACAGAGTTTGAACTGAAGGGCCTGAAAGCCCTCGTGGAGAAACTTGAATCCCTCCCAGAGAACAAGAAGTGTGTCCCTGAGGGCATCGAGGACCCCCAGGCCCTCCTGGAGGGCGTGAAGGTAGGCAGGGGTGTGGCTGGGGAGCAGGGCGGGCTCTTTCCATCGTGACAGTGGGCAGCCCAGCTCAGGGTGGCTTGGAGCAGATGTTCAGAGGTCCACCTGGGCTCAGGGAGGGCCTCTGTCCAGGCAGACTACCTAGGCCATCTGAGCAGGGGCCACCACTACGAGCTGCAGAGGGAGCTTCTGGTAGCAGCTGACTCTGGTTGGCAGCAGGTTCTTTCTCAGCTCTTGTTGGAATACTGAGGCCTCCCTGGTAGAAGGTGTGACACTAATGGTTGATTTCCTGGGGTATTCTTCTGTGTCATGTGCCATGCTGGATATCCCAGTGGTCCTCCTCGTGAGCAGCTAATGTGGGTACCACATGGTGGCCTGAGTTCAGAGGTCTCCACTGTCATCTTCATGTAACTGATGAGAGTGTAGGCTCAGAAGGTTAAGGGACTTTGCTGACGTCTCAGAACTGAGATGAGGATGCAGGAGAGAGTATCCCACCACACAGAACTGCCTCCTGTCCCGGCGTGGCTAAGGCTCTGGTGTGAGGCCATGGAGGCATTTGGGCTTCCTCCCATAATGTCTGGTGCCCACAGGAAGCCACCTGCCTGCTGAAGCTGCTAACTGAACTTGCCTCTTCTTCAAGAATTGGTCATTCATTTGTTCTTTCAGGAAATGTTGCGTTGGGCGCCGGGGACCACATCAGGTGGCCTGGCAGGTGCTCCAGTAGAGGGTGCTGGTGTACGAAACCACTAACTCGAACCTTTATTTATTTTGTTTTATTTCTTGAAGTGCTGGCGATGGAACCCAGGGCCTCGTGCATGCTAAGCAGGTGCTCTACCAGTGAGCCACATCCCTAGCCTTTGTCCTTCACTTTAAGTAGCAGACATTTTCCCTACAGATACTGTGGAATTAAAAACATATAATTCAGGGGAAGTTGGCAGGTAAAAAAGCTCCTTACCAAGCAGATCTTTTTTTAAAAAAATTAGAGCTTAATGGTTATACATAGTAGTGGATCATCCCGACAAACTCATACACACATGGAAATTGATTTCCCCTGCTTTTCCTCTCCTCCTCTGCCACACACACACACACACACACACACACACACACGAAGCAGATCTTTAACTTGTGAATAGGTCTCTCATTGATTCATGGCTTTTGGAGGCTGCTGACCTCATTTGAGAATTTTATGAAAATAATGGACTCTTTCCACCCTCCAAAAATGTGTTAAATTTCACATACAACATTAAGAGATCTGGGACTTGTAACCCATTCCTGGAGTGAGATTCCCTGTGCTGTGTGTCACCCATACCCCCTCCCGCCCTCCTCACCCTGTAGCTCTGCCACTGAGCTACACCCCCATTCCTAACTGTACTTTTAAAAAAATTTGTTTGTGGTAATGGTGATCAAACTTGGGGCCTCCTATATGCTGAGTGGGCACTCTTCCACTGAACTATATTCCCAGCCCTTTTGAAATTTTATTTTGAGACAGGCTCTAAGTTGCTGAGGCTGTCCTTGAACTTGAGATCCTCCTATCTCAGCCTTCTGAGACACGGGCATTACAGGCATGTGCCACTGTATGTGACTCTAACTGTGCTTTCTTTAATGTTAGATTTCCCAAAGGAAACCCTGGGATGTGGCTACTTTTTTTCCTTCTGAGATCCTTTAAAGTGAAAACAACGTATTTTCATCAGTCATAAAATAATGAGTAGCATTGAGTTCCTGAAATGTTGCAAATGATTTAAAAAACGATTCATCTGAAGAAGAAATGGCCCATGCTTTTGAAAACCCCTTTATTTATTTATATTGTTATTTTAAAAATACCTCTTGTGTCTGACCTGCTTGTGTCCTGTTCCTGGTAGCTCAGCGGTCAGATTTCTCTTTAGAGATGAGACCTGCCCCTGACTCAGGCTCTCACCTATACCTCCAGATGCATCTCTGAAGCTGGATCAGGCCTAGACAGACCCCTTGATGGTGTGGAGGAGGTAGGGGGCAGGCAGGGGCTTGGACAAAATGCAAGCCCGCCCTGCCCTGCCCTGCCCCGGGGTTCAGTGACAGCTCGTGACCGTGTATGTGATTTCACTGGGGACTGTGCAGTGCAGGTGTTTCCTTGTGTAAATGCATTCAAGCCTCCCGGCAACTTTGGTGGTACTTTTATTATCCCTGTCTTACAGATGACACAGGAGGGACGAGAGGTTAAAAGTAAATGGTCCTAGGCTGCACATGCCGTTCAGTCAGGAGGGCGAGTGCCAGCCGCTGCCGTATCGTTTTAGTGAACATAAAGGATGTCTGACATCTCAAGAGGTCACCCACATTCAGGGAGAATATATCGAGGTGGCTGCTTGGGCTTCTCTACAGAACAAGCAACAGATTTGGTCCAAGAACATAAGTTGCATATCGGCAGGCCCTTGGGCCAAATTCAGACTCCAGGCATTACATTTGCCTACAGAGTATGAAACATATTTTGTAAATAATTGCCAACATTAAGGGGCTGGGATTGTGGCTCAGTGGTGCAGTGCTTGCATGGCATGTGTAAGGCACTGGGTTCGATCCTTGGCACCACATACAAATAAATAAAAAAATAATAATAATTGCCAACATTAAGAAATATGGCCGACTGAGCGCCATGGGGCATGCCTGTAATCCCAGCAGCTCAGGACACTGAGACAGGAGGATCACAAGTTCAAAGCCAACCTCAGCATTTAGCGAGGCCCTAAGCAACTCAGTGAGAACCTATCTTTAAATAAAATACTAAAAAGAACTGGGAATGTCACTCAGTGGTTGAGTGCCCCTGAGTTCAATCCCTGGTGCCAAAAAGAAAGAAAGAAAAAAAAAAAAAGAAATATGAGGAGTCACGTAAGTCTCCTGGTCCACATTCCTGGTTGACTGTAATCATAGGGAGGGGTAACAGCTGGTCCCAGTCCCCACCACTCCCTTCTGCCTCCCTGAGTGTCACTTGCCATTTACCATTAGTTTTGCAAAGTCTCTTTTTCACATACCCTAGCGGCTTAGCTCATTTATTGAATTTAGCTGTCTTTAGAGAGATTTATGTTCCTGAGCATTGTCTGAGCGGCTCTTTCCAGGCTGAGGAGCTTCTCAACTGGGTGGACAGCCCTCCTTTGGGCCCCAGGAAAACAGAAGTTCTGCTAATGTCAACATGCCGTGTGGCTGGGTGCCCGTATGGGGGAAGTGGGTCTAGGCATCTTCAGGAGCAGAGAGTTCCTGGGTCTTGGCCTCCCACTATCCAGAAACCCTGACAAGGTTCTGAGCCTGGGACTCACCTTGGGGAGTGTTGTCACCAAGAGTGGGCAGCCCCTTCTTTCCAGCTGTGTGCCCTGGCCCCTTTTGTTCCCTCTTAGCTGCTGGGGATTCTCGGGCCTCCACTGAGGGGGAAAAAAAAAAAAAAAAAGCCAGCTCAGGAATGTGGGTTGGAGGCCCATTCACTGCCAATGCCACTTCCCCTGCTCCTGGCCAGAGGTGGTTCCCCCAGAGTGACCGGCTTCCATCTTTGGCTTGTGTCCAGAGAATAGTGCTTGTCCTCTGCCTGCCTCTGGAATCTCAGAGGTGCTGCTCATGGTGGCTCATGGTAACCAGAGCCCTCAGGATTGGAGGGGCTCTTTCTGACCCCAGCTCAGTTCCTCCGTGACTAGTTTGGGCTTTTACCCAAAGCCCATTTTTTGTTTCATTTGTGATTTTTTTTTTTTTTCCTATTATACGAAAATAGAGCTAACATAGGCTCTAAGTGTCCAGCTGGGCGGAGTTAAGTATGCAATGTAGTGCAGTCATCACCTCTGTCCAGTTCCAGAATCTTTGCACCACCTCAGACAGAATCCCATGCCCCCTGGAGATCACTTCCCCCTGCCAGCCTCAGCCCTCTTTCTGTCTGTGGGTTTACCTGTTTGGGATATTTTATTGTGACTCCATTTTAAATTCTGACATTTGCTTATAAATATTATTTTTGTGACCTGGCACAATGGCACACACCTATAATCCCAGTGGCTGGGGAGGCTGAGGCAGGAGGATTGCGAGTTCAAAGCCAGCCTCAGCAACTTAGCAAGGCGCTAAGCAACTCAGCAAGGTGCTAAGCAACTCAGCCAGATCCTGTCTCTAAATAAAATATTTTTAAAAATGAGCTGGAATGTGGCTCAGTGGTTAAGCACCCCTGGGTTCAATCCATAGTACCAAAGTAATAATAATAATAATAGTAATAATAATAATAATAGTAATTAGCTTGTACTGCTCTGTGATTTCTTTTTCTCCCTGAAAACTCTCTTTTCTGTGTTCATACCTATAAATCTATCTTACTCTGTTTTTGTGGGCAGAACTTTTATGAAAGTTGAGTTTGTCCCTTCAAACTGTGGGCAGACAGTACCTTGGTGACTTGCCTAGACTGGTGTTTCTTTAGATTGAAGCTGAAGTAACCATCTTATTTAATTTGGTTTTATGAAAGGAAAGGAGATTCCAGCATTTTTGTAAAAGTCTTAAGAAAGCCATTCTCTTTCCTCTCTTTGTGGAAACCTCCCGGAAGTTGGCACTGGATGCCTTTAGTGACTCCCTTCTTTAAAGACACTGCTCTGACAGAGGTGTCAGGACATTGACCGGTACAAGTAGGAAGAGCAGGAAATCAGGAGTCGCATTTGGTTTCTTTCTTTCTTTCTGTTCTGTTTTGGTGCTGGGGATTGGACCCAGGGGTGCTGTACCACTGAGCTACATCCCCAGCCCTTTTTATTTTTTGAGACAGGTTCTCACTAAATTGCCAAGGCTGGCCTTCAACTTGTGATCCTCCTGCCTCCGCCTCCCAAGTCTACTTGCCTTGTGGCCAGGGTCGTGCTCCCTCCAGAGGTTCTTGGGAGTCCCTTCCTTGTCTTTTCCAGCTCTTGGTGGCCGCAGGCCATCCCTGGCCGTCCTCCTTGGCTTGTAGCTGCATCACTTCTATCTCCTCTTGGGGCCGGGTGACTGTAGAGGCTACCTTCTCTGTGCGCTGTCAGTGGCTGACACCAGTCATTGGATTAAGGCCCAGACTAATCCATTATGACCTCATTTCAACTTGATTCACTCTACACGGACCCTGCAGTTGGATTCCGAGGCCCGGGTGCACAGGATGTTGAGGCGCACACTCTTAAGCCTAGACATCATCTTTTCCTATGTGGCTTGGCCACCATTGATCTGTGGGCTTCGTCTTGCGAACTGTCCCTCCAAGAAGCATCTCTGTTTTCAACTAGAACTCGGGGAGAAAGCTGTGGCTCCTGATGGTAGCAAAGGAGGGCATGTAGCTCTTCAGGGACGGGTCTAGTCTTCACATCGATTCTAAATGACTTAAAAATAACTGGACATGGGCTGGGGTTGTGGCTCAGTGGTAGATCGCTTGTCTGGCGCGTGTGAGGCACTGGGTTCCATCCTCAGCACCACATAAAGTTAAATAAAATAAAGGTTAAAAAAAAGTTCAAAGAAATAATCTGTACCTTAAAAAAAAAATAACTGGACAGATGGCAAGGTTTGTGAAGGACGCAGGCCTGAGGGGCCAGAGACCACTAGGGCTTGGAGGTGGGAGGGATGCTGTCAGATACCTCTTTGCAAGGCAATTCGGCATCTGCTTCCATGGGTGCAGCAGGCCTGATCATTGAGATAATGCCATGCTACATTCTCCTTCTAAGATGACACACTCCTCTGGCTGCCATAGTGTCTGCTTGGGGTGGAAATGTCCACTCACTGTGGACAACCACCCTTCTTTCTTTCTTTTTTTTTTTTCCGTTGGTGCCAGGAATTGAACCCAGGGGCGCTTTACTACTGAGCCATATCCCTAGCCCTTTTAAATTTTTTTTATTTTGAGATAGGGTCTTGCTAAGTTGCTGAGGCTGTCGTCAAGCTTACAATCCTCCTGCCTCAGCCTCCTGAGTCGCTGGAATTATAGACGTGAGCCACTGCACCTAGCACATCCCCCTTTCTTTTTTTTTTTTGGTACTGGGGATCGAACTCAGGGCCTTGTGCTTGCGAGGCGAGCACTCTACTAGCTGAGCTATCTCCCCAGCCCAACATCCACCTTTCTTATTGCATGGAATTTTAGGGTTGTATAGACTAAGGGGGGCCACAGGAAATTATAGAGCTACATGGGGCTGAAGAGATAGGAGCTGCTGTTTTCAACTGTTCTTTTTTTTTTTTTTTTTTTTAGTATTTCTTTGTTGTAGATGGATACAATACCTTTAATTTAAGTATTTATTTGTGTGTGGTGCTGAGGATGAAACGCAGTGCCTTACACATGCTAGGCAAGCGCTCCACCACTGAGCCGCAACCCCAGCCCCAAGTGTTCTTTTTCTTAACACCAAAACAGAGATTGGTTGTATTGTTCTTACATCGAACTCCAAACATAATATGAAAATACTCCTAAATTAAGAGCACATTATTGGACTGGGGATGTAGCTCAGTGGTAGAACGCTTGCCTGGTATGTGTGAGGCGCGGGTTTTGATCCCCAGCAAAAGTGTCCATTAGTCAAACAGGTATCATCTTTTAAGCCCAAAAGTTCTGGAGGGAGCAGAATTCCCTGTGCCACCCATCACGTGGCTGAGTGCCCTGGGGAACACCCGGGAATCTCTGTGTCGAGGACAGGTGTAAAGCCTTCACACTGGGCCAAATGCGCAGTAAACTAGCACTGGTGTTGTTTGTATCCGTATTTCACCACGGAATGAAAACAGCCTGGCTTAGAGTCACACGGAAGAGCCTGCGACAAACTCAAGACCATAGAGGCCAAGTGTGCTTAGCTTTTCTATTGGGGCCACGGAGTCCCGTTTCTGGAACACATCTGCTCATTTAAGCTGCCCCCCTCAGGTCCCACTGATTTGCAGAACAGTGAGGTGCAGAGCCCAGACATCCATTTTCGGATTCTTTTTTTTTCTATTTCTTGCCCTGCGTGGGGACTGAACTCAGGGCACAGGCTCTCCACTGAGCTGCAGCCCCAGCCCCCTACTGCCTATCCACTTCCGAGAAACCAGAAGGCAGGGAGCCAGTGGCGGGGGGGACTGGCTCCCAGTTTGATTACAGAACAAGCCATGAAATCTCAGAACAAAGAAGAGAGGGACTCAGGGTTCAGATCCCAACACCTGAGCCAGCTCCATACCTGATGACTAGGTAGCCGTTGCATTTAGGGCCAGACGCTTTCCCAGTAAGCTTGCATTCCTGGGTACCTGGGATGAGGACTTGACCATGTCTTTTCAGGGGCACACAGTTTAACCCACTACAGATGGGCTTTTAGGGGCAGGCACAGGATGGTTAGGCTGGAACAGAGAGAGGGGTCCAGATAGCCAAGGCCCATTGATATCTGGCACTGGCCCTTGCTGGCAGCAGTGGGGGGCCCTGAGGCGGCTGGGTTCCTCAGAGCAGCCGACCAAGCCTGCTGCTCTCTCTTACCAGCCGGGGTTGGTGCTGCTTTCCTGCGGCCTGTCTCTGCCTCGTTATCACAGTGGTGGTATTTTTAGTCACTGCATAGATGGAGTTTCTAATTATTAACACCCCACCCTGGGGAGCAGTGGGGCCCGAATCCATTTTTAACTAATTAAGCTCCTTGAGAGAAGTTGGCATAAGGGGGGGCCAAGGCCCAGCCACCCACGGTCTGTGGTTCTCTTCCACAGGTCAAATTCAGGGCAGTTTCTAGCAGAGAGGGCCTCTCTTTTCAAAAACCTGCCCTGGGCTCTTCCCAGCCCGAGGCTTGAAGGCTTAGGGGGCTGAGCTGCAGGCGCCCAGGCTGCAAGTATCTGTGCTTTCCAGGAGCCCCAGGGAATGTATAAATTCAGGCAGAGCCTCTGAAAGATTCCTTCCAGAACCATCTACTTCTCAGAGACAAAATCTCCTATTAGGATACCTCCCCACACACACACCACCACCCTGTCACCTACAAAAGAAAATACTTCCCTGAGGGAAGAACCGAGAGCGCCACCTGGTGGCCATAGAGGGCCACACCTGGAGAGAAAGGTCTCCCTGAAGTACTTAGGGGGATCCCGGCTCCAGGGCCCTTGGGAGAAGTTAATAAATAAATAAATAAATGTATTAAAAATAATTTAAATTATTATTATTATTTTTGGTGGTGCTTGGAATTGAACCCAGGGCGTTGTGTATGCTAGGCAAGCACTCTGCCAACAGAGCTACATCCCCAGCCCCCTTAAATTATTATTGATAATTCATTAGTTATTATTCACACTTAATCCAGTTATAACTTTTTGTAACCGGACTTCCCTCTACCTCTGCACTTGTGAGTTACTGACTCCAGCTTTGATACTGAAATCACAAGAAATCTTGAGACAATTCAGAGGGAAACTCAAAGAATACAAGACAAGTTGGCATTGTTTTCATATGTTTGACTTAACTTTGGTTGATTTTTTTTTTCTTCTTTTAATTAAATTTCATCAGGCTGCCCAGTAGCTCAGTGATAGAGCACTGGCCTAGCATGTGTGAGGCACTGGGTTCTGTCCTCAGCACCACATGAAAATGAGTAAATAAAGTAAAGGTATTGTGTCCATCTACTAAAATAAAAATATTTTTAAAGAATTTCAACATTTTACAGAGATTTCAAGTAAAACTCTAGATCTTTGATTTTTTTCGGAAAAATCAGCAATCTGGTTGTACTTTCCTTTCCATGGGAAGTGAGTGGGTTATAGTTGAGTAGCCTGTGACCTTGTTTTTAAAAAAAAAAAAAAATTCTTTGTAGTTTTAGATGGACAGAATGCCTTTAGTTTATTTATTTTCATGTGGTGCTGAGGATCGAACCCAGCACCTCACAAGTGCTAGGCAAGCGCTCTACCACTGACCTGTACAGACCCAGCCCAGCCTGTGACTTCTTTAAATGGGGCATGTTTGCCACAAGCCTCACCATTCCCTTTTGCCTTAGTCCATTTACATCTTTAACTTTACTGCCTGAATCCTGGAGGCCTTTGAGGTTGTTATCCTGTCTCCCCACTAGAGTCCAGGATAGGGCTAAGGGGGCACAAAGCCCAGTGGCAGTGTTGGCCCTCTCCCAGCCACAAGTGGCCCATACATAAGGGAGAGTTAAGGCTTTGACCCAACATGGGGCATCTTACTAGTAAGCCTTTCCTTCATGATTTTACAGGGAAGGGGGTGCTATGGATTGAACGTAGGTCCTCCTGCGTGTGAGGCAAGCCCTCTACCACTGAGCCACATCCCCATCCCTTTTTACAACTTTCAAGATGGAGTCTCTTAAGTTGCCCAAGCTGGCCTTTGCAATCCTCCTGACTTGGCCTCCTGAGTATTAATGATTTTGTTGTTGTTGTTGATCAACTTCAGGTTCTACCACCTCCTACCTGCGTGACCTTGGGCAAGTCACTTACTCTCCCTTGAATTTGGAAAGTGGGTCCAATCAGTCCTGCCTCACAGGTCGGATGACACCATTACGCAGAGCAGGGACTTAAATGGGCCTAAGAATGGCAGTGAAATCACAGGAAGCTTCATAGTCGATGTCAGTGTTCTACCCCTGGTGGGACTGTAGGAAGCGGAAGTTGCAGAACTTGACCCCAGTTTAACTAGTGAAGTGTCAGATCCCTACCCTGTGCTTTCTAGAACCTCTGAGTCCATGGCTTAGAACCCTCACTGCCCTCACCACTTTGTAAAAATCCTATAAGACACCGTATTATCAAAGTGGCCGTCCCAACCGCGTTCAGGTGGCAGCTCAGGGTCCTTGAGTTCGTGTCCTTTGTTGTACACCGTCACCAGAACTTGTTCTTTCTGTCTTGAGTGAGCACCCATACATGAACCCAAAACCCGTTTCATCTCACGAACCTGGAACTGTTCGCACCAAATTCCTCGTTCTCTGCACACGCCGCCCCCCGCGTGGCCCTGCCAACACCATTCTGTACCTTCGCCTGTTCCGGGTCCTGAATGCAAGTAGGATCGGACAGCGTTGCTCCTTTTTTTGTCTGTCCTCAGGTTCACCCAGGTTGTAGCTTGGGTCAGCATATTCTTTTTTTAGGCTGACTAATACTCTGTCGTGTGGATAGACCACAGTTCACGGATCTGCTTGTCCACCAGCGGACGCTCCTCCTTTTGGCTTTAGGAGTAGCGGGGCTCTGAACACGGGCTTCTCCCCCACTCCTTTCTTTCTTTTTTTTTTTTTTTAATGTAGGCTAGCATGGACACTGTGTGTGTGTGTGTGTGTGTGTGTGTGTGTGTGTGTGTGTGTGGTACCAGGGATGAGCCCAGGCCCTCCTGCATGCGAGGCAAACCCCCAGCACTGAGCCCACCCTCAAGGCGTTGGGTTTGGCTCCATCAGGATTAAGCCTTGTTCCACCTCTTACCAGCTGCGTCGTCATGGACAGCTGTCTCCGTCTGCCTAAACTGCATCTGTGACACGGAAGCGGTCAGAGTGTCGAAGGAGAGTGACAGGAGACCGTTATTAGGGTTGTCGGGACAGAGCACACGCTCGGAGCTTCCAACTCGGGCAGTCATTCAGCAGAAGGCGCAGCCCTGCGCTCCCTCCTCTGGCCAGTCCAGCTCACCCTGAGTGGTGGGTCATGGTGGAGATGGGACTGGGGATCGGCAAGTAGAAAGAGGCACATTGCAGGACACTTAAAACCGATCATTAGGCCAGGATGTAGCTCCGTGGTCGAGCATGCACAAACACAAAATAATTGAAAAATCGAGCCAATTAAAAGTGAATCTGCTTTTTATCTTCACAGGCTGCCAGTTTTAAATATCAGTGATGGAATACTTCTGTTCCCAGTGGGTCATGCCCACTCCCAAACGTTTTGGTAGGCTTTTCCTTCCCGCGGTGGGAGGATCGTACCTGAGCTGGACCGTGTCTAGTCTTGATTTCTCAGTGGTGTACAGGGGGCCTCCTGTATCTGCATGTTCTGCATGTATGGATTCAACCTAGCTTGCATTGAAAATAGGGTGAGGAGGAGAGAATAAAAAATGAAACCCTCCTGGGGTTGAACGGCAGAGCGCTTGCCTGGTACCTGTAAGGCACTGGGTTCGAACCTCAGTACCACATAAAAATAAATAAATAAAATACAAATAAAAGGTATTGTGTTTGTCTACAACTAAAAACTACTTTAAAAATAAAATAAATAGTATTTTAAAAACTAATTTAAAAATAAAATATAATAGTAAAAACTAGCACAAATAAAAAATACTGTGTAACAGTTATTTACCTAGCATTTGCATTGTATTAGGTATTAAAATATTCTAGAGGTAAGTTAAAGTATGGAGGGTTGATCTGGGCATGGTGGTGCATGCCTGTAATCCCAGTGACTAGGGGGATTGAGGCAGGAGGATCACAAATTTGACGCAACATAGCAAAACCCTATCTTAAAATATAAAATTATTTTATAAAGGGCTGGGTATGTAGCTCAGTGGTAAAGTCCCCTGAGTTCGTTCCTTAGTACCAAAAAATCAACACACAAAGTATGGGGGATATGTATAGTTATATGCAAATACTATACTTTTTACAAGGGAGTTGAACCTTCATGGATTCTGGTATCCAGGGGGCTTCTTGGAACCAGTCCCCATGGATAGATACCAAGGAGCAACTGCATGTGGTATGGGAATTAAACCCAGGGGCACTTAGCCTCTAAGCCACATCCTCAGCCCATTTTATGTTTTAATTTGATACAGGGTCTCGCTAAGTTGTTGCGGGTCTTGCTCAGTTGCCCAGGCTGACTGACCTTGTGATCTTCCTGCCTCAGCCTCCTGAGTCGCTGGGATCACAGGCTAATTTCCTCAGTTTTTACCTAATGTCCTTCTTCTGTCCCAGGATTCCAGTTGGGATACCTTCTTGAATTGAGTGTCCTTAGGCGTTGCGCAACCAAGACAGTTTCTCAGCCTTTCCTTGTTTTTGAGGACCTTGACTGTTTTGAGAAATACTGGTCAGGTTTTTCTTTTGGGATTTGTGGCTTGCTTTCTCTTAAATTTCGCTTCCTGGGCCAGGCTTTGAGTTCATGCCAGTGAATCGAGCATTCACATGCCATTGTTGTTGACCAAAGGGCTTCAAGAAAGCTGTGTGTGCCGGGGCTGGGATTTGAACCTAGGCAGCGAGACCTAGAGCCAGCACCCTCCGCCACTGTGCTGTCACCGCCTCCTGTGGGGAGCCAAGGGAGTTGTTCATGCTGGTCTGAGATATTATTAGGCACATCTTGACAAATGAGGCAACCAAATGACAGTCGAGAAAATAGGACAGTAAATAGAGTAAATTAGAAATGAATTGGAGTCATTTCTGGGGAAGTGGATTAGAGAAAGTGAGTTAAAATGATCTTTGTCTACATTTATCTTGGGTTTCTCTGTTGTTCCTGTCAAGTGCTCATGTGTGATTTACTCTGTTCTTTTTTTTTTTTTTTTTTTTTTGCAGTGCTAGGGATTTGAACCCAGGGCCTTGTGCTTGGAAGGCAAACACTCTACCAACCGAGCCATATCCCCAGCCCTACTCTGTTCTTAAATGTCCTGGTATAATGCTTTCGTACAGTCCAGCATTCATGATGTGTAATGACAGGCCTGTGTCTACACGCCTTTTTCCTGTTGTACTGTGGATGTGGCCCTTCCTTGCCTGGGGCAGCATCCCAGTCTTTTGAACCTTTCCTTGAGTCACTGTCACCTTAGCCACAAGTTAGGGACAACTCAGTAGAATGGCATCCTACACCTGAAAGAGGTTCTAAAGTAAGCTGCACACAAGGCCAAAACCTGGTCGAATCAGTTTCCTGTGCAGACCCTTCAAATCGATCACAAAGGAATGTGTGTCCTAATGTGTCCAACGCAGCCACTTCTCTGCCAGCATTTGTCTGGGGAAGTCCATCCTCACGGTCTTTTTTTTTTTTTTTTTTGGTACCAGAGATTGAACCCAGGGGTGCTTAACCACTGAGTCACATTTCTAGACCTTTTAAATTTTTTATTTTAAGATAGTCCTGGGCTGGGGAGATAGCTCAGTTGGTAGAGTGCTTGCCTCGTATCACAAGGCCCTGGGTTCAATCCCCAGCACCGCAAAAAAAAAAAAAAAAAAAAGATAATCTTGCTAAGTTGCTGAGGCTGACCTTGAACTCATGATCCTCCTGCCATAGCTTCCCAGGCCACTGGGATTACAGGCGTGCACCACTGTGCCCAGAGGATATTGTGTGGGGACCCTGGTGACTTGGTTTTTATTGCATAGTGGGTGGTGGTGGGTAGGCACTGATTTTTTTGTTGTTGTTGAGAGTTTTCAGTCTTCTGCTGGGTTAGGTCCAGCCTTCATCTCCTTTCAGAGACCTCCCCTCACCCTGGGCTAATATGGCTCCTTTGTTTGGCCACAGAATGTCCTGAAGGAACATGCAGATGACGACCCCAATCTGGCCATCACTGGTGTCCCTGTGGTCAGTTGGCCAAAGAAGACTCCAAAGGTAAGATGCAGATTGTGCACATTAGGGATACCATTTCCCACTGCCTTTTACACCTTCTGTGAATGTTGACATCTGTCCAGGGGCCTCTTGGGAGAGTGCACCCCAGTTAACCATGAATGATTTCAGTGATATGTTTGTTCATCTCAAGTTCTTCTTTTTCGAAAGGGTTCATTTTTACTGTGAAAGCTGCAAGCAGTGCCCCCTGGTGGTCACCTTGATAATTGCGGGGAAGCAATGTCTTACTTGGTCATTAAGTGGATTTTAATCCTCTCTCTTTCACTCTCCTTTACGTGTTTCTTTCCATCATCCCTTTTCCTCCAGCTGGTCCATGGACTGTTTTCCTTTATTTTGAATATAACTTCTTTCTTTTCATTTAACTGATCAATGCGCAACATAAAAATATCTAGTCAAACAGAAAAGGATGAAGAGACTAGGAAGAATAATGACATTTACATCACTGACTTATCAAGAGCAAGTTGCTGCTGTCTAAATCTCTGCATTCCTTGTCTTTTGTGGACTCCAGCAGTTCTGGGTTGTAGACCATAGTGACTTTCATTTTATAGAAAAGGGAACTAAGACTTAAAAAGGTAAAGTCACTTATTGGGACTAGTCAAGTGCTTGATGGTAGGTGGGTGTCCACCTCAGAATCCACCAGGCAGAGAAAACAATGATGTATTGCTGCGCAGCCTTCCACAGGCCACGCTGGGTGGGATGTGAATGGATGGTTTCAGCTACCATCCATCCGTCTACACTCAGCTTCGCCCTTTTCTTGGGCAAGTTACGTAAACTTCCTGAACCTGACTTTCCTCATGTGTAAGAGGAGGTTTGGGCTTAAATTTGTAATCCTAGCTACTTGGGAGGCTGCAACAGGAGGATAGCAAGTTTGAGGCCAAGCCGGCAATTGAGTGAAGACCTTATCTCAATTAGAATAAGAATTAGAACAGGTTGGGGGTGTAGCTCAGTAGTAGAGTGCCTGAGGTGGTTTCAATCCCCAGTACCAACAAAAATAAATCAATAAATAAGTGTGAATTTTAGATAAACAAAATATTTTTTTTTTTTTGTATAAGTATATCCCAAATGTAGCATGGGCTATGCTTATGTTCAAAAGAATTCCTCATTTACCTGGAATGTCATGAAGTACACACTATATTTCTAGTTGCAACCGTAGTTGAAAAGGCAATATTTCTGGTATATTGGTTCAACCAAATATGATTAATTTCTTTTGGTTCTTCTTATCTTTCTAAAATGTGGCTAAAAAACAATTCAAAGCACCTGCGTGGCTCACCTTATATCTCTTTTGGAGAGTGCTATTCTAGATGATTCACTTTTTTTTGAAGGTCTCCTTAGAAGGGTGTGTTCTGGGTGTGGAAGTGGCTGGAAAGGAGCCTATTACTTGCGGGTATCAGTTCTCTCCGAAGCCCAGTGGGACCTCAGGTGGAGGTGGGCGTGGAAAAGGCTTCCCCTCTGTGTCTTCTGCCTTTTGCTCCTGCCGGTGTGTGGGGTGTGGGGGATTACGAAGCTGGCTTCCCCTCCATTTGCAATAGCACCCGGCCGTTGATCAGGCCACAAACGCCTGCAGACAGCATCCTGAAACCAGCCAGCCGGGCCACCGGGTGTGTTGCAGCTAAAGAGGAAAGCAAGGTTCTGCCTACCCCTGCAGCTGTCAGGTGTTCTGGAGGGGCATTCGGGCCTGTGGAACGCAGGATTTTGAAAGGACAAACCTGCCTTCGTCCACTATCATCTGACAATGAATAGAGGGGCCCAGTGGACCTCTGAGAGCTGACACCCTAGCCCACTCGCCAAGGGCTTTATAAGCATTAAAACAAATAGACAAACAAACCTTTGTTCCTTTTTCTCCAAAAGCTTAGAACAGGAAGATGGCTTCTGGTAGTGCAGACCTTATCTAGGATTCTGGCGTTCTGGCCGCGGCTGTGTGCACCTCGGCCTGGCTGGTGTGGTCAGCGCTGCAGGGAGGACCCAGGAGTGGGAGCCCTTGGCCCGGTGGGAGAGAAGCGGGCAGGAGGAGGGAGGGCTGCGGGTGTCCAGCAGCCCTTTTTCTTTAGCTTACTAAAACAGGGGATTCACCTGTTTTCAGTGTTTTCTTGGCACAGTCAGAGATTTATGTGACCATCACCGTGATCTAGTGTCAGGCCACATTCGTACCCCCGAAAAGAAACCTCATCGGTTGTCTGGGGTGGAGCTCAGGGGCAGAGCGCCTGCCTGGGGTGTGTGAGGCCCCGAGCTCCACCCTCAGCACCTCAAAAGGAAAAGGGAACCTCGGCAGTACTCGGCCCCTCCCTCTTGGTCTCCTCCTGCTGCCTCTTCTCTACTTTCTGTCTCATTCATGGGTTTGCCTGTTGCGGACATTTCTTATAAATGGATTCACACGGAGGTGTCTTTGTATCTGGCCTCATGTTCTCAAGGTTTACTGTCATGTAGCATGGACCAGTCCTCCTCCTTTATGGCCACATAATATTCCATTACCTGGATAGACCATATTGTTTTGTGTTTCTCTCTCTCTCTCTCTTTTTTTTGTGGTGCTGGGCATGGAACCAGAGCCTCACTCATGCTAGGGAAGTGCTTTTCTACTGAGCTACACCTCCAGCCCTGCGCCAAGTGTTAGATGCAGTTTTTAGATTTTATTTCATCCTAACAATGAGGCTAGGAGGTGAATAATCTCAGCTCCACAGTCCAGTCAAGGAGACCGAGGGGCTCAGAGAGGCTCCTGGGTATGCCTCAGCCACACAGTTTAGTGAGGTGTTTGTCCCGGATCTGCCCGCTTCTGTCACGCTTTCTGTGAGAACCTAATGAAATGTGGCGGGGGGAGGGGGAGGGGAAGCCATTATGCTTATGCACTTCCTGGCTGGTGGGGTTAAAAAGTTAACAGGAAAGGAAGAAGTAACTGATCGACTGGCCGCCTGGGCCGCCGGGGTCTCTGGGTTCCCAGGGCTGCCTTCTGCTTCCTCCTATTTGATGCAGGTTGGGTTGAAAGATCAAGGGTGCTCCGTGAGGCTGCCGTGAGGCTGCCGGGATGCGGGGCGGCGCGGTGCTGCGCAGGGTCGGGTTTCTTAATGAGTCATTAATGCGCAGTGGTGATTAGCAAGAAATGCTTTGATCTCCCACCTTGCCCCCAGGAGAACAAAGCCCTTTTCTGGAACTGATTAGGCTCTGAGGTCATTTCTGATGGGTGTCCTTCAAATCCATGATGCCACCGAGTCACCGTCCATCACCCTTCACCGGATTGGCTGCTTTCACGAGTGGCGTTGGATTTGTTTTGATCTGTCTACACTCCGGCCGCTTCCTTTTATGACCAGGTGGCAGGATTTTCGGGGCCTGTCTGTGACACCAGAGGCAAAGCAAGGGAGCTGGGCTTATTTGAAGCCCGGCCTCTGACCTTGGCCTTATTAGCAAGCTGACCTGCTCGGCGGCTTGCTGGTTCATTCCCAAAGGAGTGGGCTGGGGAAGGAGGGGCTGGGCCGGGGCTGCCGCTGGCAAGCCGGGCGAGGTGGCCTGCTTCTTCATCCATCGTCACTACGGCCAAACCAGGTGCTGCCTGAATTTCGATTATTGGCAGTTTTTCTGGAGTAAAGGAGCAGAGGGGCCGGGGTATGTAGGACAGGGGCCCTGCAGGGCGTGGGGACAACCCTCTCCAGTGGTTACTGAATCAGATTTCAGATGGGGACATGGCAGGCTACAGGAGGAAGCGACACACGTCCCGCTGCCCAGCCACCTGTGCTCTTGGTGTGTTTCTCTTCCCTTCCTCTGCAGTGGGGCAGGGAGACCTGGGAGGCCTGATCCAGCTGGGGTCCCGTAGATGTGACACGCAGCCTGTCCCAGAAGAGGAGGCACATCATTCAGTGAGAGGCCCCCGAGTATACTTCCTGTCTCACACTGTGCCCTCCTCTCAATTCCTGTCACAGAGCCATTAAGTTGACGATGTACAGTTGACGAGGAGGAGGGGCAGCTGTGGTAGCCGCTGCCCTGTGATGTCCCCTACGCAGGGCTTATCATTTCCTAGGAAGGCCTGTGGTCTAATGACGACCAGTCCTCAGGCTGGTGACATCCACTTCACCAGGACCTTGTTTTAAAAACAACTTCCTGGGACCTGCCCCAAGCATGGTGATCCAGTAGATTTGAAGTGGGCTTTCTGAAAGCTTCCAGCTCTCTCATGCATGACCAGGGTGTGCTAGCTTTGTGGTCAGAGGTACCAGGGGATTGACTGGCTAGTCAGTCTTGGGCAAGTCTAAAACTCAGTTTACTCCTCTGTTAAAGGGGCTCACAGAGTGATCCTGGCAGGATCCCTGAGATGCTGTCTCTGAAATGCCTCTGCAGTGGCCATCAGGCAAAGGTAGCTATTGCAATTTTTCAGAATTATGATTTATATGTGACTGGTAACCCTGAATCTGCCCCCCACCCCAGCTTCCTATAGAAATAGAGAACACCAAAGTGGGGTCAGAGGGCACAGAGACAGCTCACATCCCTAGATTGTGATTTGCCTGTGCAACACTTGATCCCGAGTGGCCGCTTCGATGGCTTCATTCATTGAAACAGTTGTGGCTGTGCTGAAATGGACTGATATTTCCTGGGGGGATGGGGATGATTTTAAAAAGCCATTCCTCCTTCCTCCCTGCCACACTGGCCCAGCAGGGAGAAGCCCCAGGCCCTTCCAGGAGGAGAGTGCCCCTGGGGGCTTGAGGCACCCAGGCCACAGGCCGTGCTGTGGGGTCCAGGTAGGAGGAAGGGGCATGAAGGGCCAGGGGTTTCAGGTGCCCTGTCCTTGCAGCCTCCAGGGAGCGGGACAGGCCTTGCGAGTCTTTCGGGAGAGCAACCTCTGAGGGGGACCGCGTAGTTCAACATGCAGGGAAGAGGCACGCAACAGAAGTAGCTGGGCCAGAACTGGGTAGCCCAGGAGGGCTAAGGCAGGCAGGCAAAGCAAGCCAACCCTGGGAGGGGGCTGGGAGAGGCTCTGATCTGCAGCCCGCAAGACCTTCATATGTGAGCATGAACCACACAGAAATCCAGTTGAGAGGAAGTTGTCGGTGGTGAAGGGATACCCCATGTGCCAGCTTCCCGTGCGGGTAACAGATACCGAGATTGTCCACTTAAAAAGAGGGATGGTTTATTTTGGCTCACGGTTTGGGAGGTCCCAGGCCATGATCACTTGTTCCCATTGCTCTTGGGCCTACAGTGCAGTCGTGCATCATGGCCCTGGTGGATCAAAGCTGTTCACCTCATGGCTGGACGTGGGAGAGAGAGGAAGGGGCCAGGTCCTAATGTCCCTCTCAAGGGCACAGCCCAGTGACTGGAAGATTGCCCACTAAGCCCTACTTCTTAAAATTTCCACCACCTTCCCACAGTGCCAAGCTGGGGACCAAGCCTGTAACACATGGGCCATTAGGGGACATCCCAGAGCCACCCTGGAACACCCCAGTTTCTGAGGAGCTGAGATTCAGGTCTCTGGTGGTCCCTGTCGGCTCCGGGTCCAGATTTCTTAGTGGGAAACCCCGTTATTTTGAACCTGCTGGCAGGGCCCCAACAAAGATCTCTTCAGGGCTGGGGTGTGGCTCCACAGCAGAGCGCTGGCCTAGCACGTGTGAGGCACTGGGTTTGATCCTTAGCACTGCATGTAAATAAATAAAATAATGATCTATCAACAACAACAACCAAAAAAATAAAAAAATAAATAAATAAAAAAAAAAGAAGAAGATCTCTTCAGGCCCTTCTAGTGGAGTGAACTAAACCCAGAAAGTGGGGGCTGGGGAGATAGCTCAGTTGGTAGAGTGCTGGCCTCTCAAGCACAAGGCCCTGGGTTCAATCCCCAGCACCACAAAAAAACAAAACAAAACAAAAAAAAACAAATAAACCCAGAAAGTGGAAGTCTGTGGGGTCACAGCATGTGTGAGACTGAGGCAGGATGGGCAGTAGCTCCACCTGCTGACTCTGCAGGTGAGATTTCTAGCCTTGGAATCAGCAAGGTCGTGGCTTATTTTCAAGCATAACCAAGGCTCATCATTTGTGGATTTTATATTTGGGAACTCACATACTTCATAAAATTTATCTGTTGCCCCCAAACCAATATCCAGAGCACTTTTGTAGTCACTTGCAGACACGACCAGAAACGGTGAGGAGGGAGAACTTGAACCCACTGACGTGTGCGTTCAAGCTGAGTCAAGCAGGCCTCCTGCTGTCAAGAAGTGTCCTTTTCCAGTGCCCCATTTTCCAAAATTTCTTTCTTTCTTTCTTTTTTTTTTTTTTTTTGTTGTTGTTGTGGTTGTTGTGGTTGGTGTTTTTCCCCAATGAAAGTACCCCCAAGCCATGGTGCTGTGGTGGGTCTATTCTTGAGTGCAAGAAGGTTCTGCAGTGCAGAGAAGCCAGGTGTTAGGTGAGCCTCGTTCAGGCATGGGTTATGGTGCTGTTGGTCCTGAGTTCAATGGTGTTGGATCAGCAATATATATTTAAAAGGCGTCTTCAAACAGAAACTCAAAAAAAAAAAAAAAAACAAAGAAACCAGAAACTCAAAAAACAAGGTTATGCGTTGATTGATTGAGGAAAATGTTGGGACCAAAGGCTGGAAGGCACTTAATTCCTTATTTCCCCTTGGAGAGAGCCTGGGGTTCACTAACCTAGCATTTGCAGTGACTTTATAGAATGCAGCAGCCGCAAGTTCAGAGAATCAGCTGTGATTCTTTTTTTTTTTTTTTTTTTTTAGTTGTAGATAGACACAGTACCTTTATTTTATTTATTTATTTTTATGTGGTGCGGAGGATGGGACCCAGCGCCTCACTCATGCTGCGCAAGCACTCCACCACTGAGCCACAACCCAGCTCCAGACTGTGGTTCTTTATTGCTTGCCTTCCCAAATGAACGAGTGACTGACTCACCTTTACCTGTACACAGCCCGGGGTTAGATATTGGGTGAAGAAGAAACAGATTTATTCTTTGTTCTCAGGGAACGTAGAGGTTTTATGCCACACAAATAAGGATATAATTAGATTATTTTTTGGAGAGGTGATTTTTATGAATTGTGATAAAGTGTATGTCGCATAAAAGTTCCGTTTTCAGCGTCGTCAAGTGTACAGTTAGCTGATGTTAGCCTTTGCCTTGCTGCGCAGCCGTCGCCACCATCCATTTCTGTGACTTTTCATGCCCTGGACTCAAACGCTGGACCATTTCACGCACACTCCCCCTTCTTCCCTCCCCTGGGCCGTGCACTGAAACTTCCTGAAGACTGAGACTAGAAAGGGCTGGAGCTCAGTGGTGGGGCCCCGGGTCGGGAAGACTGAGAACAGTTGGATCTGGAGCCAGGTAGGAGACCATGCTTCAAGGTCTGGACTGGGTTAGGGTGCTGGCTTATTGAGGGTGGATGGACAGGACCAGGGTTGATTTATTTTGCTCTTAGGGTAGGGGGAGCATCACATGGCTCCCCGGTGTTCCATTTGCTGAGGCGGGAGGTACTCGGGGTTCGTGTCCTCTCTTCTCCTTGGAAACTCCACCATGGGATGATTTTCAACATCCTGAAAGCCGCCCCTTTGCTTTCCCCCAGCTCTCTGTCTAAACCTCCAAAGTTTGGATCTGATCTGAACCTTGTTAGTTAGCCAGGGCCACAGTTGCAGAACACTACAGACCATGAGGCTCAGATGACAGCCGTTCAAGGCACTGGCCGGGCTGGTTCCTGCCAAGGGCTGTGAGGGAGGATCTCCAGGCCATGCCTGGCCCATCTGTGGCCCTCACCTCCCTGTGTCTCTGCATCATCTCCCCTCCGTACGCATCTCGGTCCTCACTTCCTCTTCGTACAAGGACACCTGTCTTCGGGTTCCAAGCACCTTGATGAGCTCACTTTAACTTAGTCACCTCTGTGAAGTTGTCTGAACACAGTCACCTTGTGAGGTTCCAGGGCTGAGAATTCACCCTGGGAATTTCTGAGGCCAACACAGTCAGCCCTTAGCCTTCTTATCCAATCTCTGTCTTCTCTAAAATCACCTCCCGAGTCCTCAGCCTATCCTGAGTGCCCCTGTCACCAGCTGGAGCTCTGCAGTAGGGTCTCAGGATTGCCTCTTACCTTCCCCCTATTGCCGTGCAACCAGATTCTCCATGGTTCCCATTGCCTTGCCTGCCCCTCTCTTTGCTCATACTATCTCTCTTCTCAGAAACATAGCCGGGCGCAGTGGCACACGCCTGTGATCCCAGCGGCTTGGGAGGCTGAGGCAAGAGGATCGTGAGTTCAAAGCCAGCCTCAGCAATGGTGAGGCTCTAAGCAACTCGGTGAGACCCTGTCTCTAAATAAAATACAAAAGAGGGCTCAGTGGTCGAGGGCCCCTGACTCCAAACCCCGGTACCCGCCGCCCATCCCCCCCAAAAAAAGTCTTCCTCATTTCCCCATGAACAGACTCCTTTGCTCCAGCCCAGCCAGATTCCTCCTTCACCTGCTCTGTAGGCTGCCACAAAGGGCTTCCCTGCCTTTGGCTTCTGGTTGGGTGCAGCCAGTGGGCTGGAGGCACCAGCAGCAGAGGGAAGGTAGGATGGAGATGGCGGCTTCCTTCCTGTAGGATCATTGCAGATTGACTCTCCCACTATGGACGACCACAGCTTCTACCATGTGACCTTCTCAACTCTTCCCGTGTTTTTGTTAATAGCTGCTTTCTCTTCCTCACTGGGCAAGGGGAGGTGACGGCTCATTGTCCCTAGGCATGGAAACGAGCCCCTGTGGGTTTCCTTTAACCCTATTCATGTTCAAGAAGTCGAGCCTCTATTAAACGCTCCTCCATGACATTAGTCCTCTGTTTCCTGCCAAGATCCTGGTGGAGAGATTTCCCCAATTTCTATTCCCCCTCGACTTTCACATTCTCCTCTGTGTTTTAGGTCACTGTCGATGTCACCTGTCCTAAGCATCCCCTAGCTTTTGAGACTTGAGCTCTTATATATATTTCTTCCTTATCCGTTTTATATCCTATTAATGCAAAATTGCTCACAGTAGCAAGGCCTGGGAGATATTTGAATGAATTAATTAACTCAATAGCAAGATTTTCCTGGAGTTTCTAAAAGATGAACTCATTTCCATCTCTTCTTTTCCACTGCTTCTCCAATGCTTCTGTGTCCTCTTTGGTGACTTTACTTACTCCATACCTGAACTTTTGTATCCTAGTCCCAGGCAGCTGCTAAAAGGACACTAATTGGAAGAGGAGTAAGAAGACATGTCTAACTTCCTAACCCCTGTTGTCCCTCAAACGGAGGCATTTCCCTTTATCCTACTGGACTTACAAAGATCTTATCACATCTGGGATTTTTCAGCCAGCCATTATTTGTATCCTTTAGAACCATGTTATTGGAACTTTAAGATAGAGTTCAGCTGAAATAACCTATAATTAAAGTCTGTACACAAAGATTTCTTTTTCAGTCTGATAACCTGCTCAGCTGTCTTGTGTTAATAATGCCAGGGACAAATTCTTGGAGAGCCACTGAGATGCTGAGTGTTTCTGCCTTTGATGGAGTTACTAGAAAGCCCACAGGTACTGGAGGTGATTATTTGCCATTACAAAGACCAGTTCTTCAGACTTTGGGGAGGAGGTCATCAAATGCCAACTATATTGCAAATTAGTTGTCATGAAAATGGGTGTGTGTTTGGCCACATGATACCTTTAGATAATCCTTCCACTTCCACAAAAAGGGCAAGATTGGGTGAAGACAGGAAATTTATTTATTTGTTTTGTGGTGCTGGGGACAGAACCGGCCGGCCTGAGCATGCCACTCCTGTGCTCTGCTGTGGAACGACACCCCAACCCCCAAATGTTTTGTCTCATGTGGCTTCATTTATCAAACGTGGGGAAGAGGAATGCTCTTGATGGGAGGAGGGATCCTGAATTACTCAGGAAAGAAGTGTTGGGTCAGGAGTTTAAGTGACAGTCAGACCAGCTGGAAATCACTGGAAATATCAATGCAAATAACTCAGCAGCAAAGCGTCAAGGAGGTTCCCAGGGAATCTCTCGTATAAAAGGAAGTTTTATTTTATTATTCCTTTCTCTGCCTGGTAGCTTCTTTTTTTCCTCTCATTTAGTGTTTATCAGACAAGGTGACAGGAGCATGTCTGGGAATGAGCCTGAGCATTCCCAACTGATCTTCTGGTGGCGGGGGGGGGGGGGGGGGGGTACTGTTAATTCTTTCATCACATTTTTAAAGAAATTGTGGTGAAATACACATAACATAACCATCTTTAGTGTGTCTTTCAGCCTCATTTAAGTACATTGACATTGAGCTGTCACCACTATCCGTCTCCCAAGTGGAAGCTCTGCCCCCATCACGTTGTTCCCCACCCCTCTCCCAGACCCCGGCACCCACCATTCCACCTTTTTTTTTTAATACTTTTAGGTGTAGATGGGCACAATACCTTTATTTTATTTGTTTATTTTTATGTGGTGCTCAGGATGGAACCCAGGGCCTCACATGTGCTAGGCAAGTGCTCTACCACTGAGCCACAGCCCCAGCTCACCGTTCCACTTTTTGGCCCTATGTATTTGACAGCGCTGGTAACCACGTATAGGTGGACTCATACAGTTCTCTTCACTTTTCCTGACTTATTTCATACCCAGAATTCCTCTACTTTGTAGCATGTGTCCAAGTTTCCATTTTCAAGGCTGAATTCCCTGGTGTGAATGCCTTGGTGTGTATAGGTACCACTTTTTGTTGATCAGTTCATCTGTCCCTGGACACTCGGATTTCTTCTACCATAAACATCTTTTCGAGTTCTTTCCATTATGTTTGGTGTAGGCCCACAGGTGTAATTGCCAGATCACATGACAACAAGACCTTTATTTCATTTATTTATTTATTTATTTATTTATATATGCAGTGCTGAGAATCGAACCCAGGGCCTCACACATGCCAGGCAGGCAAGCGCTCTTCCACGGAGCCACAACCCCAGCCCCCAGAGGACATTCATTTGCAGAGTGTTCCCTCATTGATCAAGGTTGCCCCCAAATATAGTTCCTCCTGCAAAGGCAGTAGGCATGTTTGATTTTCCCCCCCTTTAAATGCCAATTTTCAAAGGCGTTTAGTGGCTGCTTCACATAGTGACAGATGAGTTTGGTGGCTTTTTCTGTTTTGGCTGTCATGATGAACTCATGGTTTTTCATAGGTCTGGGGAGTTTGTTGAGGCAAATTGTCCCACTAGAGCCTTTTTTTAAAGACTAAGCATAGGGGCTGGGGAGATAGCTCAGTCGGTAGAGTGCTTGCCTTGCAAGTACAAGGCCCTGAGTTCGAACCCCAGCACCGC